>NC_081411.1:118996826-119296826 GCF_030272615.1 Cryptomeria japonica
GATTACATATGCAAATATTCATTTAAATTTATAAAAGGACAACCACAAAATACAATGAATACAAAATAATGAACTCATTACACATTTATTGGATCGAATATTGATATTTATATATATAAAAAAAGGCATGTCTACCAAGTCAATACAAGTATTACAAAAATGTGGCATATGCCATGTCCAAATCGATATACAATAAAAATGTAGAACATATCTATGTGTATTGGTGATTCTATGACCAAAAATAACACTATATGATCCTAAACTTGTGGTGGATTATCAAAATCAAGCCTCTTCGGTGCAATACGCAGCTCTGTAGATGGCTGCAAAACCACAATTCAAAAGCCAAGTTAGAATTCTTTTGTAGAAAATAGTTCACAATTAACATCATAACTATGCATTCAACTTTAATTCCTTTACAATTGAAATGTAGATTACCTCATCGACTGATCCAGGAGTAAATGTCTTTGCCCTCCTCTCCTTGTCACTCTTAAGAGTTTTCTTGAAGACATACTTAAATTGATCCATGTTATGGCCGTACCGTGAAGGAGTCTATTGTAGATTAAATGTACAATTAATACAATGCACTAACATAAATATATCAAAAACACTTAAAAGCTATAATATAGAGAACAATGACGTACCTGTGCCAAAGATGCTTCTCCAATGGACTGAGGATGGCTCACCATCGATGTAGAAACTGATGCTATTACCTATACAAAAAATCTACAAAGATTAAATACAATTAATATAATGATAAGTATTGAAGGTTGAAAAAAATTAATTTTACATATCAAATAAAAGTGTACAGGATCCTGAGATGCTTCTCTAGTGCAAGGAGGAGGGTTCACCATTGACGAAATAGGTATGGATATTTCCTATATGAAAAAATTATAAGATTATAAGATATCACAAGTTCACATGTACGCGTGCATATAATCATGAAATCAAGAAAATAAAGTAGAGATACATATATAACTCCGCTCTCTCTTGATCCGCGGGCAAATCAGGTGCATTCAAGATATCCACAAAGCTCAATGGCCATTGTACATGTAAAATAGACAAAAAACACTAATCAATCTGCAAACCCCAACTAATACTTTATTTCAACATTTTCAAACAATTGTACAACTAAAAATGTGTTCAATTACCTTCTTCACACATTTTGGCATCTTCGAGGAATTCTTTTTCTTAGGACGAGCCCTAGACATAGAGGGGGTACCCTAAAAACACAAAATTAACATGGGATATTAGTACAGATAATAAATTAAACATAATTTTAAAAATCTAAAATGAAATGACTTGCATATTCCATCAAAACAATACATAAAAAGAGTTGTACAAAATATGATACTGTATAGCCTTGTAGGCCAAAATTGATCACTGAGAGTGTGATGTCATCAATCTGGGACATTGCGTCCCTTGTCAACACCTACAAACCAGAAATTGGACCAAGCATTAAAGATAGTTAGTATATCTTGTATTTTTTTGAATTCAAAGTGTGCTATTCTATTTTAACATGTTACAAAATTTATACCTCAGGCATCGAAGTTGCAGCTATGGTAACTAGGGGAGGTGTATGGGATACCACTACTACATCCTGAAATGCATATTATTTGTCTCATTTTAAATCGATGTATAAATGAAAATTCATTTATGTAATTACAAATTTAAAGTGACCGATAAATAAAATGTTATGAATTCAAATCAACACACCTATGTTTGTGGCTCATGGGCAAACACCATGTCCATCAACTCATCTGTCAGCGCGACATACTCAACTGTGTGAACCTGACATCTACAACCACAAATCATGCACAGATGATATGAGTATCCATCTGCACTGACTCCATCATCTATCCCCGAGCATATCTCCGAGCAACTGACACACATATGTTTGATGGGCTCGTTGTCGCCCTCTAACAACTCATCATCCAATACAATAGGGTGTGCTAATGATGTCCCATGCTAGATGATGGCACCAGTCAATGTTGTGGCTGTCTGAAGAGTCTGTAGCTCCATCGACTCTTTCAGCTCTAATGGGACAACCTGATGCACCTTGGGTTTGGGTGCTAGGGGGCGACGACTCTCCGCGGCTAATCACCTATGGGCTCCAGGTCTATCTTGGGAAGAGCCACCACCTCTACCATGAAACCCTCTCATGTCAAAATAGTTTGGCCACGCATTGAGCACAAACTCACAATATATTTTTCTCAAAAAATATAATGGCACCTCATAATTATTACAAGGTGGATCATCAAAGACCATCCACCACCTCTGCCAAAAAAGATTCTTCATCTACACATTGGTACACCAATATATGGGAAACCTCTTTGCATTAAGAGCTAATGACTGACCAATTTTGGGATCAACAAAAAAGGGCACATATTTGTTGTTTAGAAATATTTTTGTTTTTTCCTCCATCGTATGATAGCCCATTGGCATCGAATTGACGATACCTATCCCTACAACTTCCCCATTTGGTAATTTCTATGGAAACAACTATGGCACCACTAGCTAATGTTTCTAGGCAAGTGGCAAGGGATTGATGATGGTCAAGTTCAAAAGTTTTCAATTTTACAATCAGTCTATTGATTTTAGACGTATTTTGTCCTAACTGATTAATTAATTCTTCCTGTGTTTTGGTTGTGCGGTCAAAAGGAGGAATTGGGGGTTGTTCTTGTGTGTTTTGAGGAGGTGCATTTGGTTGTTCTTGTGGGTTTTCAGGAGGTGCATTTGGTTGTTCCTGTTTTGGATTAGAAGAAACTAGTTTTTGAAACAAAAAATGAAAAAACCTAATCAAAATTAATGAAATTAAATTCAAAATGTAAAACAAATTGCATAAAACCGAAAGAAAGACAAAAATAAACAAAAACTAACCTTGATCCATAGCCCGGAGGACAAATTTAGCACCCCGTTCATGGTTTAGGTTAGAAAATGGGGAAAAAATGAAGTAAAAAATGCGCTTTACGGGTAAATGAGATCTAGTTTCTTTTTTAAAACTTTTTTTACTAGGCACCATGTATGCGGTTTTATTTGGATTATTAGCGTGTATGCGCTCATTTTCCTATAAGTAGCGCGTACACGCTAATTTTCCTAGGCGTAGTGCGTATGTGCTCATTTTCCTAAAAGCAGCACGTACACGCTACCTTTTCTAGGCTCGAGGAGAACAAACCTAAGCGCATACATGGAAATTTGAAATTTTAAAACCATGTACGCGCTGCCTATTTTCCCAAGTTTTTTTTGGGTGGTGTCCACTTTTCTGACCACTATCTTTGTGCACATGCCCATTTACTAGATGGAAGAATAGGATCATGAATTTATTTGAAATCTGATGTGTAAGGGGGAAGAAAATGATTTATAGATGAAGGAGTATCACGTGAAATGACAATCTCCTTTCTTTCATCAAGCTTATCCTTTTTGGAAGATTAGGGATGAACATCTTCATCATCTAAAAGCTCATTTTTTGTTATTTCTATGTGAGGGGAAAGGTCATGAATAAAATGCATGACATCATCCTCCCCACATATACTTTGATGTTGGAGATAAGTCTTAGGAGAATAAGGAGGATCTAAAGATGTAAGAATGTTAATGTTTTGATTTTTCCCCCCTTGCTCAAGGGTATGTGTATGAGGAGAAGATTGATCCATATTACTTTCCAATGCTTTCTCTTTTTTAAAGAGATCATTGGGTAAAGCATTAGGTCTCATCTCATCCACACAAGATACCCTAGAAGAGGTACAAGGGTTAAGATCTCTAGGTTTAGGGTCTACAAAAGCTTTGAGGTGATTAACATAGGAAATGCATTTTGTTAACAACATCACCATAATGCAACATAATTGATACATGAAAGCTTTGAGATCTAACTAAAAAGAGAATAATTTTGAAATCCTAACAACACAATATGACCAAGTGCTATGAATGAAGAGAAGCAACATGAAATGAAAGAAACCCTTATTTGACACATGATTGTAGTAAATATGTATGAAAAACAATGTAATCATATGCGAAAAAGAAAGTAAATCCAATTTATTAATTGCCATTGAAAGTCTCTTAATTAAAATTTAATTTGCTAGAAAAGATCTAAAATTAGGGCCTTTTTATGAAAATTAATGCAAAAGATGAAAGTGGTGAAATTTGAATTTTTTTCAACCTTAAGAGGTGCTAGAATTGATAAAGTAGACCAATTTTATGGATTTAAGAAGAAAAATACAGTCAATTCTGTCTCTCAAAATTTTGGGAAAAAGCCAAGAACTGTGTTGAAAGTGCACATGGTTCGACCAACTTTTTTCAAAATTTTCAGGGACTATAGATATTATGATTTCATTGTAGAATCCAAAAAAAAAGCTGATTTGCAAATGTCTAGATCGGTCAAATAAGCAGTCAAAGGTCGAAAATAGAAGGATCTTAAAAATTAGGGTTTTGCTTGTTAACCACTCAATTTTTAGAATAAAAAGATAGAATTGAATTAAAATTTTGAAATCGAAATCAGATCGAAAACAAGCAATTAAAATTTTTCACTTCACAAGCTTAATCTCCTCAAAATGAAAAATTAGGGTTTTGATATAATTAAACTTTAAAATTTGCAAATAGATCAAACTTGGAAATAAAATTTGAAATGAAAATTGCACTTAATTAGATCTAATAATGAGAATTCATAATTAATATGTAAGACGTTGGGTTCACCAAAATGTAAAGTGGAAAATTAAACCCTAATGACTCCCCACCTAGGAGAGAGAAAGGAGGTCACTAGGATGATTTTCACTTGGAGGAAATTTACATTCAAAAGAGGGGCTAGAATCCACTAAATCCAAATCCAAGGAAAACAAGGATGTGAATTCCAAGTGGATTGCAAGGGTTAGAATTCAATTCACCCTCTTCTGTAAATGGGAAAGTTGACTTGTTGACTATGCGAGAAAGGGAGATAAAATGAGTTAAATAAGGAGCTACCGGTTTTGGATCACATTGTTACTTTGGATTTGTGATATTTAAACTGATACAAATCTGCCCTATAAATTTGGAGAAAAGTCATCAAGACCGTGTTGAAAGTGCACACGGTCCTCCGAAAATCTCGTGAAACAAAAAGGGTTTTTCTGCTTCTGCAAATGAAGTCCAAATCTGAAAATACAGTTGCACACCTACAACCTATGAATAGAAAAAAGAGGAAGAAGGGTTGTGGATAAGGTTTTGCCTCAGTCAAACCTCGGTTGAGGAATCAATGTTCAAAGAAAGTAATTGTAATTGCTTGAATGTAAATAATAGAAATGTATACCTTGTAGATCTGCAATTTGTTGATGATGGTTTCTTTGCTTCTTGAATGAAATCATAAGTGTTGCAAGAAATATCATGTAACATGAAAAAACCCTAACACACACAACTACTCACAAATGAATGTTGTAATGTTGCTGTAGGGATGAATGAAGAAGACTTGAATGCTTGAATGCTTGATGATAATATTAGAGGTTGCCTAGCTTGAACTTCACCTATCGTGTATATTCGCTCATCCTTCTATTTCACCTCTTAATGTCTATGAAAATGAGAGGACCAACTCCCTTTTATACATGCCTCAAAAGATTAATTCATCTCATCAAAGGTCGACATCAGGAGATTTCAGATCGCGAAGTGTAGATAGGGCCGGGGGGACCTATCTTGGGGCCACCCTAAGAGGGGGGACAGGGGCGCTACACCCCTATCCTTCCCTATCTTGGCACCCTAAAAGGGCCTAAAGGAAGGAATAGAGCTCAAATAGGGAAAGGTTCAAGGTGAAATTGTAGTGAGAGGTCTTAGTTGGGAAGGAAGATGTTGTCACCAAGGTGAGGACCTCAAATGTGGTTAAAAATGCTAGGGTTGCAATTTAATGACACTACACAATGTATTTGATTTGTAAAGAATAAAGTTACAAACACATTTTAAATGCAATAATGCTAAAAAAGGTGCAAGCAATAGAGTTCAAAAGAAGACACCTTATTATAAAGCAATTCCATCCAAATAGGTGGTTGGCAAAGAGCAGATATGAGAAAAAGGCTAAGCACTTTCTTTGTGTATTTCAGTCACGTAAAAGAAAATTATACACCACATAGAATATAGGTGAATGATAAACAATGAGAACATGATCATTGCATGAGAACTTATTCCAAACAGCTCATTGGTGCCCTAAACTAAATATTAAAGAAAACGTATAATACATGGTAGGTAAGCATTGAAAGTATAGCCAAAGCAATCAAGCATTTTAGCAACCTGCTCTTCCAGATCAACAACAGTGGGTATAACAACATCAAAACAAATAATAGCCATTGTAAACTGGAAGAACTCTAGGCAAAATGCAAAAAGTAAGAAGCAAAAAGCATATGCAGTATAAAGATAGAAATAAAATGAAATGAAATTGTTCACTTGCTACAAACGTGCGAGATTGATATATGCTTAATAAAATATGGAAATAGATGTTCGAGATGAAAAGCAAGTTAGGAAATAAGAAATATAATATTCTAAAAGGAATTGCACAAAAATAATAGTTTAAGTAGATTCAGTAAAAGGTACCAGTACTTACAACAGTTGCAATAGTGATGGTAAATATTACCTTGTTGAAGGAGACATAAACAAGAGGCTTGCTTATAAGAACAACAATCCATAATTTTGGATACACCTAAACAAATTATCAAGATAAATATTAAAATCTTTGGTGGAAAAATGGAAGTAGATGATGATACTTTGTATGTTAGATAACTGTGTATACAAGTCAGCACTGTGCAGTGGAAAAGTGCATTGAACACATTATACCTATCTTTGTTTGATTGGGTCCATTCAACTGCATTCACTCTATTTTATCACAATGAATGTGTTGATAGTCTTAGAAAAATGAAATTATGAAAGATAGAAGAGAAATGAATGTGCATGGGTGAAAAATGATGGAAGCCATATGTGTGTAATAAGAAAGGGGTGAGGGAAAAGTTAGGAGAAGTGAAATGAAATAGACTAAAAAGAATACATTAGAACCAATAATTACCGAGTTTAGAATGAGGGCATCTATAAAAGTGGATTTTGTAGAAATTCGAATGTTCCCACAAATTTGCAATGAGGTAGTAGTCCTTAGGTGGTTGATTTGCAGTCACTATAAAGTATGGGTGATGTGTTGCAGTTGTTACATAAATCTAATAGTCTGATTAAAGAAAGATTAAGTAATTTTGAAGCATACAAATCATTAATAGAGCATATTTGAAGCAATCAAATTAAAATATTATACCTATCAATATTTTTGGAGGGAAGATAAGCTATTATGTAAGACATATCCGATGATGTATATATATATATATATATATGCAACCTACAACATGTTTCAATTCATGAACACTTTCAACGATAAAAGAACTACCAATTTTTTTGTCATAATCTAAGGTTTAGTTTATAGCTATCAGAAAATTTTGGTTTTAAAACTATGGCTTCCTAAAGTGTCTATAATTAAGGTTGATCAAGACTGAAATACTGATCAGATTAAATTTTATATTTTTGGTGGATCAGACCCATTGTCCGTTATCTACAATTAAAGATGAAGTAGGATCTTACTTCATCATGAATATTGGTGAGATTGTTTAACGTAGATCTATTCTATGAGCATTGGGAGGACAATGATCTAATGAAGGACATCCATTGTTAATTAAATATCAATTACCTATCAAGTTAATTAACTGGATTGTAAGAAGTAATCAAGCTTGTCTCCAATTATAAATATATAATCCACATAAACCCATTACTTAAAATTTAATCTTTGTGTTATATTATGGGGATCTTTGTGCTACATGGTTTAGGTTAAGGGACATTTTTTCATGCATGTTAAGGAATTCGCTCTGAAAGACACTTGATTTTTATGAGTTCCACATTATTTTCGTAACAACGTGGTTTTTGTTAGAACCTCACAATCTGCAAACCTAAAAGGGATATTAGAGACTGTTTGGGGGAAGATAGTTGGAAGGAAAAGACTAGAATTTAAGGATGTGGAAGATGCACACATAGAGATGCAACAATTGATTTTGAGTCAATCTAAGCCAATTCTAATAATTTTGGATGATGTTTTCTCTAGAAACAATTTGGAAAAAAATATCGTTTGAAGGTTTAGGAAGCAAGACTGTCATAACTACCAGAGACAAGTCCGTCATACCCATAAACCCTTCTACAAAACTCTATCAACTACCATTGTTGGGCCCAAATGATGCTCTTTCACTTTTCTTCTTTTGGGCTACTTTACAGACATCAATTCCAAGTGATATAGATGTAAATATAATATAGGAGGTATGGATTTTTGTAAATAATTATTATTTTGTGACTTTAATATTAAACCAATCATTTATTTATTATTTAGATAAGACAGGTGCAAGAAAAATGTGATGGTCTGCCACTTGCTCTAAAGGTGGTTGGAAGGTCTTTGCAAGGGGAACCCCAAGAGGCCCAAAAGAAAAATCTTTCTAAAGGAGAATGCAAATCAGATTATCAAAAAAAGGAGTTATTTAAATAATTGGAAACTAGTATTGACCCCTTAGGTGATGTAACCAAGCAATAATTTTTAGACTTGGAAATATTTCCAGAGGACAAGAAAATATGCATTGAGCATTATTGGACATTTGGGTTTATGTTCGACATCTACAGAAGCATGATGCTTTTGCCATCTTATCAGAACTTGCAAACAAAAACCTGTTAAATTTTGAAAGAAAATCAAGGTAATTGCCTTTCCTTTTCTATATTATGTCTCTTTGTATTATGTTGTCAAACACTAAGCTTACATGCTTGCAATTTAATAGGGGAAGTACAAAAATCTCATATAAGATGCCTCGTTATACATTTCCCAACATAATGTATTGTGAGATTTGGTATCACATTTGGCTTACAAAGACAATATAGTCCAAAACAAGAGGGTGGTCATAACACGAATGGAATGTGGCTTTCTAAGTGAAGGGGAACTGATTAATGATAGTGCATTGGATGCTCAAACTCTCTCTATTGTCATGGGCGAGTTATTAAAAAACTTGCACATTCATTTTGGCTATTCCTTTGAAATACCAAATCATTATCTTAAGTGTTCACCTTTGATAGCAAATTGTAGAGTAGAATTCAATTTCAAACATGGTTTTCTACATATTATAAGGTTTACATCACTAATCTATGTAATATCCACAGCCTATTATTAAGCTTGGATATTCCAATCATCTGTTCAATGCAAAAACTCAGCAGCCTAGGCAAATTATTAAAAAATTCTAGATCTTTTGGACGCTTTAATGTCCTACTCATTGATAATTAACAAGATGCCAAAGCATTCTTTTCAATCCTCATACTTTTTAATGGTGTGACATTTAGAATTATTCTTGATTGCAGCACAAATACAGAAACTCTTATCTCCTTACATTCTATCATTCTGGATTCAACTTCAACATTAGAGAATATAATCATTATAAGTAGGAGTCATAATTAATGCAAATTGTTCTAACTTTTCCTTTTTGATTTAATACTTGAAGAACCTATGGAGGAAAATAACTGGCTTGATATCGATCACTACACACTAATTTTTAAAAAATAACCTTAAATTAATCAGGCTTTCCAAAATGTAGACAAACTAAAGATAATAGTCGTACTCGTATTTAGGTTTAAAAACCTTAGTATGCCCACCTCAATTTTCCTTTTCAAAGTACACCCCCAAATAAATCAGGGTTTCAAAAATACAAACAAATGCCAAATTAAGTTTTATATCTATTGTACAAACAACTCAATAATTTTCATTTAAAAAAAAAACCCCATATTAAACAGGGTTTTGAAAATACAAATGGTATACGGTGAAAATGGATACAACAATATTGAAAGACTAAATGAATTCAACCACAAAACCCTAGCCTAACAACAACAAAGATCCAACATAACATATGAAGATTACCTAAGACAATGCAAATCAAATGAAATCACAAAGATTATACCATCACATGTCCAATAGGGGTTGAATCTCCATTCTTCCTATCTCCATCGATCTTGCTTCTCAGATTTTATGTGTGCACAAGAGCTCAACAAAGAATGGAAATGTGGTTGCAAGTAGGTTTGATTGCATATGAAAGTTCGAAAGCGTAGAGTACTTGGGTGCATAATTGAGGGTTTGATAATGAAGGAAGCATCTCCTTATATAGAAGACACTATAAGAAATGGAGGGATAAGATTAAGAGGTGTAAAAGATAAATGGTCGGCTATGATTAAAGGGTAGGTAGAGAATATAAGAAAATAATAAAAGGGTAGGTAGTGTATGAATTAAGAGATGAATGGCATGTGTCATGGGTAGAAAAGGATAATGAATTAATTAAATAAATAAAGATTCATTTAATTAATAGAGGAAATGGGATCAATTAAATAAATAAAAGTATTTATTTAATTTAGGAAAAAGATAATTTAAATAAATAAATAAATTTATTTAAATGAGAAATAAGGCTAGAAGAGGATAAATGAATTAATTGAATAAATAAACATTTATTTAATTAATAGAAGAATTAGGCTAAAGTAATTAAATAAATAAATATATTTATTTAATTAGACATGATAATTTTAGGTGTCTACATTTTGCCCCTCTTTGAGACAATGTAGCTTGTCGCTTTGTTTCAAAGAAGATAAGATGAACTGATACAAAGTTTCCCCAAGATGGGAATGATATGCCCCCTCAAGAGATTGGATGAAAATATCTGGAAAGATCGCAGACAATCTCCCGATAAGAAATAAAGGCTAGATTGGAATGAGTGACAGAGTCACGGGATAACGAAGACTGACACAGGAGACTAGGGCTAGGGCTAGAGCAGTCTATAAGATAGACCACGAGGAGAAAACATCCTCATTGTCATCCACACATCCAAGAGCTCAGAGTGTAGAGAGAGAATAGAGCAGCAACAGTCAACAGCGATGGCATTGGTGCATATATTCGATCACATTCGCCGTTTCCAAAGGTTAACAGATGTAGGAGAGCCGGTAAGTACCACAAAACCTCCTTGTAATTTGTTGCAATAAATGTTGTCATAAATGCATGTTAGGTAGTGCATTTAATGCATTTTAGAATATGTCAAACAAGGTCAAAAAATGCTAAGGCGTGTTTGTGCTGGTGCCAAGTGCATCTGGGTTGGCTAGGTGCATCTGTGTTTGTGCCAGGCGTGTCTACGAATGAAATAGTGTTTGCATCAGATGTGAGCGCGTTTGTGTAGAGCAAACGCATCTGTGTAGAGCATAGGCACGTCTGTGCAAAGTAGGCGCATTTATGTAGTATGTAAGCGCGTTTGTGTCATGAAAACGTGTTTGTGTCTTCTAGGCCAAATCAATAGTTTTGTGATGAACATATGCTGTTGATTGGATAAGCTACTGAAAGGATACACTCAAGAAGGTCCTCTAGGGAAGACGAGGATAACAAATAGGGCTAGGATTGACAATTCTATGATAGAACATACGTTGCCAATCAAGAAACTACTAAAGAGGATACACTCAAGCAAAGGCCCTAGGATAGGATAGATTGAGGCACTTTGTGATGAACAGGGAGTGCAAATATGAGTAGCACTTTGTGATGAATAGGGAGTGCAAAAACACGTAGTACTTTGTGATGAATAGGGAGTACCACTAGGATAATAAACAACACTTTGTGATGAATAGTGAGTGTCACAAGGATAGAGTATCATAAGCACTTAGGATAATAAGCAACATTTTGTGATGAACAGGGAATGCCACTATGACTGACATGATTGATTTGCTTGACTGCAGGAGTACCTACCTATGTTGGAGTCATGGGAGAGATTCCCATCGACTCAGAGTTTACGACCAGAGCTAACATTTGAGGATAGAGTAGCTATTGAGGTTATGGGCTTGTGATTTATTTTGTATGTGCCTGACTTTCAAGCGAACATGGGGTTGCTAACTACACTAGCTGAGAGATAGCACTCAAAGACTTGCACTTTCCATTTGACGATGGGTGAGATGACAGTCACCTTGGAGGATGTTTACAGAATTTTGAGGATAACGATTGATGGGGAGTTGATACCCTATGATCGAGACGGAGATAGGGATGCCCTGAGATGAGTGTTTTAGGATCCAGGACTGGAGATGAGGGCTGGACATATGGCATGGGACACGATGACACAGACATGATTGGCACTACCATCAGTATTGGCAGGAGTGATCACTGGGTTCCTGTGTCTGGATAGGGTGCGAGGGTTGGCTGTGGGCTGGGGTAGCACCTTGGAGACGCTGGTGACACAACATACTAGATTTGCTTGGGGACCATGCATGTTGACACATTTATATTATGAGCTTCATCAGTTTGTATACCATGGATCCATAGGATTGGGCTACAGAGTGACATTATTGCAGGTATGGGCTTATGAGCATCTGCCAGTTACCCGACCGATTCATTTGAGGCAGGGGCCATGGGCACAGTTTTGTCTATTTATATGATATGATTACATCTCAGCCGTGGATTGGGAGATTGGAGTACTGGCACCCGGGCCATCGATGAGATTGACACTGTGGTATGGATACCATACCGAGAGTTCAAGGAGTGAGAGAATGACATTGTGGAGTTTCCATACACATTCAGGAGTAGGTATCTGATTGGGTGGATGCCCTATGTATTGGAGAGGCAGTTGGTGGACAGGGTGGGTGGGTAGTTCGATAAGATACAACAGATGCCACGGGGTTCTGGGATGTATGCTCAGATAGTGAGGGATCAGGCACACTTTGGGCCGTTATTGTCATATGATAACATAGTGATGCAATTGGCAGAAATGACTCCCTTACCTTGGGATATGTGGGTGGAGATAGAGGATGCATGGATGGATGTAGAGTATACTGCTTATTGGGCTGAGCATCCATTTCCATGACTGACAGACCCAAGGGAGAAGATAGATGGAGATGGTGGGGGTGATGAGGATGCTGATGGAGATGGCAGAGGTAGAGGCAGATGGAGGAGGTGGGGTGTGATAGGAGAGAGGAGAGTGGCTCCACAGAGAGAGGGTGGGGAGGAGAGACATGCTCACATGGTGAGAGGCAGAGGTGGATTGTTGTTACAGATGCCCGCAGTATAGGGTCCCAGATAGGTACAGGGACAGGGACATGTACAGGGATAGGAACAACCACAAGAGTAGCCACAGGTATAGGGGGGAGAGGAGGAGGATGAGATATTGGCTTTGAGAGAGATCTACCAGGGATAGGCAAATGAGATCCAGGATCTTTAGCAGGAGAGGGATAGGCTCAGGAGACAGCTGAGGGACACTGAGCGGGAGAGAGATCAGGCCATCTAGCATTACATAGAGGCTGAGACAACACTGAGGGCAGGGAGGCAGGTGGCAAAGGACATAGGAGCTAGTTATGCTTATGTTCTATGAGTTGGGGAGGAGATAGGCTACTGGAGAGACCTATACTATGGGGCCGTACCACCAGAGCAGCAGGCTAGGAGCTTCCATAGACCATCGCGGACAACGACTACCGTTGGAGGGAGGGACATGAGACAAGCATTGAGCAGTGGTGTCATGGGTCCTCCACTACCACTAGATAGAGGGGACAAGAGAGATGATCCTGGGGTGGGTCCTTCTAGGGCTCAAACTCCATCAAGGCCAAGCAACTTCGAGGGAGGGAGTTCATCATAGCCTTAGAGGGCTCCCTATGTTTCAGTTTTTGTACCATTTTGTATGATGACACCTTCGGGTGATTGTAGCCATATGATTTTGACATCATTGTATCATGACACTTATGATTATATATATATGAGATTCATCCTTACGACAGCTATATGCATGTGTCCCTATGTGATGAGATGTTTCATGATGTATGTCTCTATGTGATGGTTATGATATGGATGCAAATATGTACATGATGAAATGCCATATTTTTAATTTTTTCTATTTTTAATATGTTATGCCAATGTGAATAAATGAAATGCAGATGAATATGATAATGCAAATGTAAAATGTGCTAGTATGTGTTGTGTGCAAGATGTGATGCAATTGTGATATCTATATGTATGTATGAAATGTTTAATATGTGGTAATGCAGGTGTAGCTACATGAAATACAAATATTTTTGGTGTGTCATTATACTCAGTCATGTGATAACAGGCTACAGGGACTCAAGAAGGATGATGGAAGTCAATCAAGAAAGGGGGATGGAAGATAGAAGATATGGAAGTGAAAGAGCTTCTTGTTCATTATCATCGTTGAGCTTTATTATGGCAAGAAGGTTATGACAATCCATATATATGTTCAACCCAAAAAGTCATTGTACCCATTTGCATGGAGATCAGACAGTTGCAAACAAGGAATGCCCTCATTCACACTAGAATTTGAGTGTCCTCATATCCTTGGACAAGTCATATCATTACTAAGAAACAATCCACAAACATCAAAAGAAAAATAGGTGACGATACCCCATCCTTGCCTTTCTAGTCAAAGACATCCTAGAGATAGAATCTCTAGTCAAAGACATCCTAGAAAAGCAAAAAGACATGTCACCAAAAGATAAAATCAAAATAAAATCAAGACTCGATACCAACATCCATTGTAGTCCTCAAGTTTAGTGTCTCTTGTCGCTTGTATAAGTCTTATTTGATTGTGGTCACAATGTTTACTTTCACAAAAGGATAGATAGTACTGAACCATAATATTGTCTGAGTTTATTGAAATATTTGATTTGTTGAATTCCATTGTGTTGAAGGCATTGTAAGGTTGATGTACTATTTTTGTTGGATAATAAGAAAGATTGGATGGCTGTGTATGGTGGACGTAACCCATTTTGGGTGAACCACATTAAATCTCTGTGTTATTTGTGTCCTATTTTATTTCTTTATCTTTCGTATTTAAATCTGCATATAATTGTTAGTTCATATTTGCTTCAGATCTGCTTGAAACCCTAACAAGTGGTATTAGAGCAAGGTTTTTTGTAAATTGGCAGGACTCTCAGATTTGAGTGGGAGCAATGGAGGATTCCAAATTTAAGGTCAAAAAGTTTAACGGCCAGAACTATCAGTTATGGAAAATGCAGATGGAGGATTACCTGTATCAAAAGGATTTGTGGCTGCCATTGGAAGGAAAGGCAAAGAAAGCGACCACAATGTCAGATGAAGAGTGGGAAATTTTAGATAGAAAGGTAGTGGGATCCATTTGATTGTGCCTTGCACCGTCTATAGCATTCAATATAACAGAAGCAAAAATGACTGTAGATTTGATGGCAACATTGGCAAAGTTGTATGAGAAACCCTCAGCTTCGAATAAGGTATTTCTTATGAAGTGTTTGTTTAATTTGAAAATGAGTGAGGGAGGATCTGTAGCAGAGCACTTAAATGAATTTAATACATTTACCAGTCAACTATCTTTGGTAAAAATTACCTTTGTAGAAGAGGTTAGGGCTCTCTTGATTTTATGTTCTTTGCCAGAAAGCTGGAATAGCTTGGTTATTGCTGTAAGTAACTCTGTCTCTCGTAAAAATACTTTGGTATTTGATGATATTGTTGGTGTTATCCTAAGCGAGGAAATGCAAAGGAAAAGCACAGGTGAGACTCCAACATCATCGGGTAGTGTTTTGAATGTGGAGAACAGAGGAAGATCAAAGGAAAGAGGAAAAGGCCCTGGGAATGAGAAGTCATGAGGGAAGTCAAAGAAAGGACGCTCTCAATCTAGAGGAAAGAAAGATTGCTGGTACTGCGGAAAGCCTGGTCATCTAAAGAAAGACTGTTGGTCTCGAAAAAACAAAGAAGGAGACAAAAATGAAAATGACAGGAAGGAAGCTAATATTGCAAGTAATACTTTACAAGATGCTTTAATCTTATGTTTGGATAATGTTAATGATTCCTAGGTAATAGATTCTGGGGCTTCATTTCATGCTACACCCCATAGAAAATATTTTCTAGATTATGTTCAAGGTGATTTTGGACAGGTATATTTGGGTGATGATGAGCCCTGTCAAATTGTTGGAAAAGGAAAGATAAAGATCAAGTTGCAGAATGGAAATGACTAGTTTCTGCAGGAGGTAAGACATGTTCCTAATTTAAGAAGAAATTTAATTTCTACAGGGCAACTAGGTAGTGAAGGTTGCATAGTTACCTTCTTAGACAATATGTGGAAGGTCACTAAAGGATAATTAGTAGTAGCTAAAGGTGCGAAGGTAGGCGCATTATATCTATGTACTGGTAACACTTACTCTACCCTAGCTACTACAGATAAAGTTACTACAGGGACAACAACAATAGATGTTGCAAGAATAGATTTGATAATGTGGCACCATAGGCTTGGGCACATGAGTGAGAAAGGGATGAAAATCCTTCACTCCAAAAATCTATTGCTAGGACTAAAGAAGATTGATTTAGAGTTTTGTGAAAACTGTGTTTATGGTAAACAAAAAAGAGTCAAATTTTTCAAGGTTGGGAAAGAGAAGAAGAGTGAGAAGTTAGAGGTTGTGCATTCAGATGTATGGGGACCAGCTTAGGTATCATCTCTTGGTGGCTCTTATTATTATGTTATTTTTATTGATGACTCAACCAGAAAAACATGGGTATATTTCTTAAAACAAAAATCAAATGTTTTTGAAACTTTTAAGAAATGGAAATCTTTGGTTGAGAACGAGACAGGAAAAAAGTTGAAGTGTCTCAGATCGGATAATGGAGGTGAGTATTGCAGCAAAGAATTTGAAGATTACTGTTCCTTAAATGGGATTCGAAAGCAGAAGACAGTTCCAGGAACTCCACAAGAAAATGGTGTGTCAGAGAGAATGAATAGGACTATCATGGAATGCGCGAGGAGCATGAGATTGCATGCTGGATTGCCCTTACATTTTTGGGCAGATGCTGTACATACTGCTGTCTATTTGATAAATAGAGGACCTTCAACCCCTTTGGATGGTGGTATTCCAGAGGAGGCATGGACTGGTAAAAAGGTAAATTATTCTTTTCTAAAAACTTTTGGTTGCGAAGCTTTTGTCCATGTTGGTAAAGAAAATAGAACCAAGCTTGATGCTAAATCTCATAAATGTACCTTCATTGGATATGGGATAGATGAATATGGCTATCGGTTATGGGATTTTGAAAATAAGAAAATAATTAGAAGTAGAGATGTTATATTCAATGAGAAGGTTATGTATAAAGAACAGCTGCAGGAAAAGAAGCATGAACAGGACAAACAAGAATATGTGGTGTTGGATGAGATTCCTAAAAATGAAATGCCTCAGGTACCTGATGCTTAGCAACAACAGATTGTCCCACAAACTCCTGCAAGTGTTAGACATTCTACGAGGACAAGTAGACCCCCTGAAAGATTTTCTCCTTCTTTGCATTCTATTTTATTAACGGATTCTAGTGAACCAGAAGAATATGAAGAAGCAATGCAGGTAGATGACAAACAACAGTGGGATCTAGGCATGAAAGAGAAGATGGAATCCTTGATGAAAAATAAGACTTGGGACTTAGTCCCTTTACCTGCAGAAAAAAGAGCCTTGCCTAACAAATGGGTTTATCGGCTGAAGGAGGAGGAAGGAGGTCAGAAAAGATATAAGGCTAGACTTGTGGTAAAAGGTTTTGCATAGAAAAAGGGTATAGATTATGATGAAATATTTTCTCCAATTGTAAAAATGACTTCAATTAGAACTGTACTTAGTCTTGTGGCTGCAAATGATTTACATCTTGAACAATTAGATGTCAAAACAAATTTTCTCCATGGAGATTTGGAGGAGGAAATTTACATGTTGCAACCATAGGGATATGAGGTCAAAGGTAAGGAGAATTTGGTGTGTAGGTTGAAGAAAAGTCTATATGGCCTAAAGAAAGCACCCCAACAATGGTATTTAAAATTTGATAGTTTCATGGCTGAACACAGTTATCATAGATGTCATTTTGATCATTGTGTATATTTTAAAACATTTGATAATGGTAGTTATATTATCCTATTGCTTTATGTTGATGACATGCTTGTTGCTGGGTCTAACATGCAACATATAAATGATCTTAAACAGAAATTAGCCAGGTCATTTTCTATGAAGGATTTGGGTGCAGCTAAGCAAATTATCAGTATGAGGATTACAGAGGATAGGAAAAATAGAACCTTGAATTTGTCCCAAAGTGAGTATATAAAGAAAGTGTTGAAAAGATTTAACATGTAGGATGCAAAAGCAGTTAGTACACCTTTGGCTAGTCATTTCAAATTGACTAAGGAGATGTGCCCAAAGGCATAGGAAGAAGTTAATAAAATGTCTAGCATCCCATATTAATTAGTTGTTGGCAGTCTGATGTATGCAATGGTATGCACAAGGCTAGATATTGCACATGCAGTGGGAGTTGTGAGCGGGTTTATAAGTAATCCGGGTATGGAAAATTGGAATGCTGTGAAATGGATTCTTTGGTATTTGAAAGGAACTACTATGAAGGCATTATTTTTCAAAGGATCTAATGCTGCTTTGAGTGGATTTGTTGACTTTGATCTGGCGGGTGATATTGATTCATGGAGGAGTACTACAGGGTATGTTTTTACTATAGGGGGAACTACAGTCAATTGGATTTCTAGGTTGTAAAAGGTTGTTACACTTTCAACCATTGAAGCTGAGTATGTTGCTGCTACAGAAGCCAACAAGGAGATGATTTGGTTGTAATGTTTTCTGGAGGAATTGGGTCAGACACAAGAGGATACCCCATTGTATACTGATAGCCAGAGTGCCATTCATCTTATGAAGAACTCTTCTTTTCATTCAAGGACAAAGCACATTCAGCTCAGGTACCACTTCATCTGGTCTATTTTGGAGGAGGGTCAGTTATGGCTTGAGAAGATTCACACAAGTGAGAATCCTGCCGATATGTTCACGAAGGTAGTTCCATAGGAGAAGCTCATTTCTTCATCAGTTTCTGTTGGTCTTCTTGATTGATAATTGTGAAATTTATACCAGTTGAGTCCTAGTGTTTTATCCAGTAGATGCTGCATGTATAGTGGTGTCATGTAGTATTAGTCTCCAAGTGGGAGATTGTTTGGTGTGGAGCCTGATCAGTCTCCAAGTGGGAGATTGTTGAAATGTGGTGATTGATTAGCAAAGTACTGTACACTCAACACGTATCCTCGTTAGGGTCTAGGGCTGGGCTAGGCCCTGGGCAGGGGTTCGGGGGTGACAGCCCCCGAGAAAAGTGGGGGTTCAGGGGCGGGAGCCCTCGAGAATTTTTTTTTTTGGTATTTTTGTTGATGAAAACCGACATTGTAATAAAACCCTAAAAAGGCCGACTTTGTTTGTTGTCCTAAAAACACATGTTATAAGCGGCTGAGATGCTTAAGGCATTGTAAGGTTGATGTACTATTTTTTCTAGATAATAAGAAAGATTGGACGGCTATGTATGGTGGATGTAACCCATTTTGGGGGAACCACGTTAAATCTCTATGTTATCCATGTCCTATTTTATTTCTTTATCTTTTGTATTTAAATCTGCATATAATTGTTAGTTCATATTTGCTTCAGATCTACTTGAAACCCTAACACATTGTTGTTGCTGTACCTCATCTGAAACTGACTGAATCCATGAAACTGATACTTTATTGTGGAGAAGATGAAACTTTATTGCAGATTGGTGATGCAAGTGTTTCTTTATTATGGATTGTGCACAGATAGACTGAAGAAAACTAGAAGAAATTGTACTCCTCAGAATAGGTGATGCTCTCAGTTCCACACCCGTCACAAGATGTAGGATTTAGCCTTAGCCACAGATAGGATTTGATTTATTATTGATGGAAAGGGCGAAAAGGGGGTTATTATGAATGGCTAACCAATCTTAGGTAGATCAATAACAAGCCATGATGGGAATGGGTAAGTTTATTATGGATGGATAGGTTGTGAGTGTGTGTAAAGTGACAAGATGAAAGTGAATCCTGAAGGAGGGAGGAGAAATGTCTCTACACATGGTGTCGGTGACCCGGTTTTCACCATGGTACTTGCCTAGGGCTCCACCGAAGTGGTTTTCACCATTGGATGAATTTATTTTTCTTCTTTTTTTTTGTGTCACAAGGCGCCTATTTGCCAAGTTTTCACCAAGTAACAATTTTTTATTTTATGATTTTTTTGTATTTTTGTATTTTTGTATTTTTGTATTTTTGGTATTTTTTGATTTAAGATATTCTGAAGAGCTATGTGTAAAACCTACGAAGGTGCATATTGTTGATAGGATCCTCAAAAGGTTCACCCTCTGTGGTTGAGAGCTGATATGCACTAGATCCATAGGCCGCTATGGTGATGTAAGGACCAAGCCAATTTGGCTCGAATTTTCCCTTCTTTTCTCTGTCTTGCTGATTTTTAGGATTTTCTCTGAGAACTAAGTCACCTACCTCAAATGTATGAGGCTTTACCTTATGATTGTAGTTGTGTTGTTTCTTGACTGAATGATGTGTAGCTTGAGTGACTGTCTTCCTTGATGAAGGAACTGAGATAGAATTACTAGCGTGTGGACTACACAAGCCTGTATGCATGTCACCTAAAGAAGTTTGAGAATCCCTGATAACAAATTCCTTCAAGGAAGTTCCATTAAAGGTCCATGATGTATCACCAGAAGGGAAAGGATGTATGGAACATGTGGATGAGTGATGAAGGCTTATGATTGTGAAAAGAAGTGAAATTAAGATGGTATGATGGAGACTTAGGATCAACAAGTATGTGTTTTGACTTAAAATTGTAGAACTTTTGCCCCGAGTTATTTTGATATTAGGGGAGATCATCTCTTGTTCTTTTTCCTTCATAGTATTTTTATCCTTGACTTTGATCTTTGTAGAGTCCAATAGCTTTTGATTTTGATTTGGACTGAAGAACTTTTCTTTAGCTTTGACTTTTAGTTTTTTTTGTTCATAGCTTGATTTTTCATCCCCAATGTGTAAGGACTTTAGTAATTCTTGTTGATCCAAGTCTGGGAGAGGAGTGGAAATGGAAGGAGTGGATGAAATAGTAAGGCTATAAGAGTTATCAAGAGGGATGGCGATATGCTCAATAGATTCTTCACTGGAACCAATCTTAGGACTATTGATATCAAGAGGTTCTTGCACCACTAGAGGAGATTTACATTCAGACTTAGTAGCCACAACACTAGGTGCTTCATACCCAATTCCCTATAAATTGTTTGTAGGTTTTTCCTGTCAACAAAATGTGTTAGGAGATAGTGGGAGTTGATTAACATGAAGATATACTCACCACATCCCATGTATTTAAACTTGAATTTTTCTTTGATCTCTGCTTGTTTTGATGTAGAAGCTTTCAAGGATTCTGGATCAATGTATGCAGAAGAAGGGACAACTTCCCTATTACTTGGAATGATCATCTTAGTTTTTGGTCTCAAGTTATTGTAGTATATGAATGGATTAGGATCACCATGAACTGTTATTTCAACTCCATTGTGAGGAAACTTAATGCATTGGTGATATGTAGATGGGACTACCCTCATTTCATGAATCCAAGGACTTCCTAGTAATATATTGTATGTGAGATCTAGGTCTAAGACTTGACAAACCACATCCTTTGTAATTGGCCCAACTCTGAGAGGCAAGGTGACTGTACCTTTGGATGAACGCTCTTCATCATCATATGCCTTGATGGTAATTTTGTTTGTAGAATTCATAGCTTTATCTGAACATCCCAATTGTTTAATTGTTCTCAATGTACAAATGTTTAGAACTGCTCCTCCATCTATTAGGACTCATTTTATTTGATGTTTGTGTATGAAGGCTTCAATTTGTAAAGGTGCATTATGTGGTTGGCTCACGGAGGCATCGTTAGCTTCTATGAATGTAAAGGAGTGTGGAATGGAAAGGTATCCCACCATGGCTTGAAACTAGTCCATGTTTAGATCATTAGGGATAGAAACATCTCTCAAAGTTTTGTCAAGAATGGCTTTCTATGCGGGGGATATGCGTAAAAGCTCAAGAATGGAGATAAGCATGGGTGTCTTCCCTAACTGTTCTACAAGGTCATACTTAGGTTTGGTTGATGAGGAAGCGGTGTTTTTAGCTGGAGCACCTTGCAAAGTGAATTTACCTTGACGAGTTGTAACATTACATTCAGAGGTAGGTTCAGAAGAAGATCCCATGCCTTTTAGGACAATCTTGGGTCTTTGGGTAGAATTTTCAGGCGTTTTGTCAATGATGATAATGGTAGAGACATAGTTGTCCATCAAAATGTGATTAACCATAGAATCATAGTTATAGGATGCTTTGGTATAATTGGTTGGGTCATTTGTGGCTTTAGCTTTTCCCTTGTCATGTTTTGGGAATAGTTTTTTAAAAATTTCATGTTCTTTATTGGATGAGTGTCCCTCAATCTCAATGTCACCTCTATCAATAAGGTCTTGTATGATGTTCTTCAATCGATGATAATTTCCTATTTTATGACCCTTGCTCTTATGAAATTCACAATACTCATCATCATTCCACCAATTTGGTTTAACCTTTGGCTCATATGGAGGTAGATCTGGAATTGTTATTGTTTTGTTTACCACTAGTTTTTTGAAAACTAACTCTAGTGGTTCTCCCAATGGGGTGTACTTCCTTCATGACTTTGAAGTTGTTTGAGTATTCACCTGATTGCTTATAGAGCTTGATCCAAAAAAAATGATTTTGGGTTGCACTGTATTGACATCCACAATACCATCACTGATCGTGTTCTTGTTTTTATTCCAAAATCTTGGCTTGTCTTTTCCTTTAAAGTCCACTTTGTTTTCTTTGAATATCTTAATGACTCCTTGTTCAATTAGGACCTTCTCTGTTGCTAAACATTTTTCAATAACGTCCTTGAAGGTGGACTAACAAGCTTTTCTCAGGTCATAACCAATGTCTTTATTAACATTCTGGGTGAACATCTCTACCATTTGTTTTTGTGGAATTTCACAAGAGCATCTACTGGCTAGATTCCTCCATCTTTGTAAGAATGATGAAAAAGACTCTCCATCCCTTTACTTGGTTTTACACAAAGTAGTAACTGATATATCTGTCTCTATGTTGTATGAGAAATGTTGGATAAATGCCTCTGCTAGATCACCCCAAGACTTAATTCTAGGTGGGAGTTGGGAGAACCATTCCATAGCTTGATCACCTAAGCTTTGTGGGAATAATCTCATCAAATATGTGTCTTCTACTACTACCTCAATGCAAGCTATTAAAAACTATCTTATATGTGCCTTAGGATCCCCTTTTCCTCTATAATTATCAAACTTAGGTGTCACAAAGTGTGTAGGAAATGGAGGCATTGGAATGCTTTTGTCAAATGGATAGGGACATATGTCTCTCATTGTGTAAGTTGGCTTTGGTGTATTTATGTCCTCCATTTTATTTTGTAAGTCCTTGATTTGCTGTTCCAAATTGTTCTTAGGTGGAGATCAACTTCTTGGACCATACTCCATGCCTGAACCACTGGGTGGAGGAGGAGCATGTTGCATATATGGATGATATTGATCATACACCTGTTCATATGGAGGAGGTCTATAATGGTGTTGCGTATGCATATAAGGACCACTTGGTATAGAGTCATGGTGAGGAATGGCATACTACTTTGTCCATGTATACCATACTCTATAGGAATGCCATGAGTTTGTTCTAGTGTGTTACCCCCAAATTTGACGCGGGGTTTCCTTGTGTCCAAATTTTGAGCATGCCTTTGAATATCCAATTGCTTTGGTGGTAGGTATTTAGCATTAGCATGTGATTGAGTATATTTTTCTGCATAAGACTTCCATAATGATCTGTGAAGGTGAGTGTCATATGGTTGACCATGTGTGTATGGGACCTCTAGTTTTTGAAACAAAGATGATGGTGATTGAGGCAAAAGATGTGGTCCTCTATTGCCTCCACTATTAGGCCTCCTTTGATCCATGTTGAGGTGAGGTTGATGCAAAGGTCGATTTTCCATTATTTGAGACATGTCAAAATCATGAGGGATCTTGGCTCCACTTTGTGCCATCACTTGTAAGAAATATTGTCTATCTCTCCTCATTATTTCCTCAACCAATCGATTAAAATGGGGATCCATAATGGAGTCTTCCACTTCTGCTGAATGTACTGAAATGTTGTCCATATTGTCATTGTGTGTATCATTATTGTTTGTAGTGTTATCCATTTTCTTAGCATTTGGAATGCTTCTATAGGCATCCATGTTAGGTAATGTGGTATGATCAGATTTGCAAAAGATATCATTGTCATACTCATAGGAACTCATGTTTATGGATTCTTGAGCCTCTTTAGCTTCTCTCCTAGATTTTTGGGAATGAGTTTCAACCATGAACTAGGTGTTGACCAAGATGTGTGAGACTAGATGAAAGATGGAAAGAGTATGGAAGACCAAGAGTTGGATGGAATGTAAATGAATCTGAAGTTTACTTGCAATGTCCAAAGTGTAAGACCAAGTATGTATGTAGTAGAGTAGGTGTGACTACCAAAGAGATGATAGTTTCTATTGATGAGGTAAGTTGACCTTGACTCTAAGTAAGACCAAATGAGACCCAAAGGCGATAGACCTTGATGAGGGAACACTTAGCAAAATGTTGTTGTATGTAGTGTGTTGACAAAGTATGATGAGGACAAGCAAGTGACCTTTTGACTCAAGTTTAGACAAATGTGAATGTAATGTAAGGTGTAAAGAAATGATGGACTTTGTGAGACCCAAAGATAGGTTGAATGCTAGATGAAAACCTATAGAGATAACCTAGGAAGCTCAATAAGTTTGAAACTGATTGTTCTTGTTTTCTAGATTATAAAATTTTTTCAATTCTGAACATAGACGTGCCTGTGTACTTCACATATATGCTTAAATGACACAGACGTGGTTCTATCAGACACAAAAGCATTTTTGATATTTTGTAAGTGCAATGTTTCTCAAGAGAACACAAATGCATTTTTGCCCTTCATAGACGTGGTTATATGACACAGACGCGGTTCTATCAGACACAGACGCGTTTATGAAAACTTTGTGCAATTTTTTCAATCTATGAAGTGACTTGTTGTGACCAAATCTGAATTTTTGACTATTTTCCATGACAAGAGGACACAATGTTGATGAGGAATCAATGTTTGTAAGTGCTTAGACTCAATATGACTCAAAGAAAAGTGTGTTGTTTGATGTAAAATTGTTTTGCATACACTTGAAGACACAATGTTTTGATGTTTGGTCTTGAATGTTTGATTGTTCAAAATAAGACAAGCACAATTATTATGGCTGGCCAGGACAATAGTTGTTGATCCCACATGGGGTTTTCCCTGAGGCTACTCTATTCAGAGCAGATACTTAGATGCTTCACCCCACTGGCTCCACCCTTGGCATTCACTTCTCGGGACAGCCAAGCATCAGTCCCCATGAAAACTCTGCATGGCAAACTTTGTATCTCTAATAAGAACCGTCTGTGTGTGGGTCGCTCCAGAGGTCCGACCTCTTGACCCAACAACTAGAAGGAGTTTGGCTTCTAAAACAAAAAGGTGCTAGTAAGGGCATCCGCTCGTGTGGCCATACATGTGACACTTTCAGCTCTGTAAATACAGAAGGCTCCCAGCCGATAGGGGTTACACCCTACAAATGATCAAATAAATTTGATCAAACGGGTTTATGGGGAGACATAGTGTCGGTATGAACTAATCAACACACATTATCCATAGTTTTCACCATGAATACAATTATTTATAGTGGTTCAGAAGAGGATGGCTTTTTCTCGCTACCAGTTGGGTCATTCTCTACTCACTAGTAGTCCTTGTTGGTGTAAATAATTATTCATCATGGATATTATTACACCTTACTTAAGTTTACTTAGAAAATGCATTTCATAGTAGTTTGGGTATGAGACACTTGGGTGTTTGTGCAACATTGGGATAGTGTGTGTAGGAGAAATTCCACCTTTTATGGTGTGATCTTGTTGTTACACTCCACATTCAGTGGGTGATCCACCTCATGTGGAATATTATATTGTTTTTCCTATCCACCCACACCTATTTCCTACCTACCCTTGTTTCTTATTGAGACACATGTCATGTTTGTGTGCTCACATATCCATATAGCCTTGCCTATATAAGTAGGCTCATATTCATTGTATGTAACGATTGATGATCCAGTTGATCAATATTTTCATCTTGATAGAATACAATTTATTTCTATCATCTATTTTGTTTCTCTCTTATTTTTACTTTCCATTGCCCCTTGATCTTGGAAAAATCTCATATGGTATCAGAGCTGGTCCATGTCTCACATGGTATCAGAGCCATTAGAGTGTCATTGGTTTGCTAATTGAGAGAAATTTGATGCTATTTGGGGTTGTGTATTTTGGAGTTTTCTATTGCAGGTTATTATTGAAGCTTGATGGGTCAAATCTGAGGTTACCATTAGATTTAGAAGGCCCAATAAAGTTAGTTTTACCTTTTATTTCATCAAAATCGGACTTCGGAGGCCAAATCTAGAGTCATTTGAAGTTTAACGCTGTGGCAGAAATTTTCCAGAAATTATAATTTTGCAGCCATTTTTCAAATAGTGATATCTCACTCATTCGAACTCATTTTTTCGAGAAATGTTTTTTGTTTTGAGGTAAAATTTCATGATCTATATAGTGGTGTATAATTTTTCTGACTTTCAGATACAGGTTTTTCGGAAATCGTGAAATCCTGATTTTTACAACTTTGGAGGCTTCATTTGGGCTCATATGGACTCCTTTTCAGGTGCCGTTTTTTTTGAAAGTGCATATTTTTTCATCTACTTTCATAATCTACCATCTGTTTGTAGTGATTTTAAGTATAAATTGTACTTTCTATATTTGGCCATTTTTGACATATTTGGTACTTGCATTTTGCTTGGATCTTAGTTTAGATCACTAGCAGTATTTGTTGAAGTCTCTTAGATCTCATTTTCAGAAGTTATAAATTGAAATCATAAGTCCACTTTGCCTTGTTTTGCAAGTGGCCCATTGTATACGCACTAAGTATAAAGTGCCAAAATCACCATTTTGGGGGGGTGTCTTGTGTGATTGTGCCTCTCTCTATCTTGTGTTTTTTTATTTTAGTGCTATGGGTTCTCCTAAATTTCCACTTTTAACTCCTCATAATTATGCATCATGGAAAATTAAGACATGGAGTAAACTAATGGAAAAAGGACTCATTCATTATGTAAATGAAACTATTACAGCACCACTTGATCCTAAGGCTGATCCTAATGCTCAAATTGAATGGCTTACTAAGAATGCTATGGCACTTGGAACACTTAGAAAGTAAGTATCAGATGACTTCATTTTTCACATTGATAAGTGTACAACAATTAAAGAGGCTTGGGATATTTTTAAGAAATTGTATGTTCAAGTTGATGAGATTAAGGGCTACAAGCTTGATAGTGAACTCACAACTTTGGATCCCAAGGATTTTGATACAATCCAAGATTATGTCACAAAAGAAACCGAGTTAAGAGCAAAGCTAAAAGATTGTGGAATTAACAAAAAGGATGCTCAATTGGTTTATAACTTATTGGACAAGCTTCCTTCAGAGAATCTGGCCTTTGTATCTAGCTTTCACACCCATAGGTTAGCTCAAGGTTCCTCATACACTTCTCCCTCATTTGATTCATTCACAAAGATGTTGATACTTGAGCAATCTAGGTTGACCACGATGGGGGTTCTCAAATCTTCAAAGTCACAAGCTTTGGTGGCTAATAAAGGGAATCAAAGTAATCAAGGAAAAGGCAAGAATCAAAAGCAACCTAAGTCAAAACCACAACAAGATGGAGCATGATCTTCCTCTCCACAATAAGGTGATACACCATTATCACCTAAGAGAAAATCATTTAAGGATAATATTTTTTGTAGATATTGCAAGAAGTCAGGACATGATGAACATCATTGTTATAAGAAGAATATTGATGAGTTGAAGAATCTTCTTGAGAAGAATAGAATCAACCTACCTTCTAGAATGTCTACATCAACTTCTTCTTCCAAGGATAAAGGAAAGGATCACTTTTTTAGGATAGATAAAGGAAAGGGACAAGGCTCTTTGTGCTACTACAAGTCAGGGAGATGGCTTCTAGATTCAGGGGCTTCTCATCATATGATATCTTCACACTCTATGTTTTCTACATTTGAGCCTTGCCACATGCCACAGATTTTGATGGGCAATCATACATACATGGATGTGATTGGGAAAGGATCTATTGCCATTGGGGATAACTCCTTCAATGATGTTTTATATGTACCCCACTTGACAAAGAATCTTCTTTCCATCTATCAAATCACACATGGGGCAACTAGGAAAACTGTGGAGTTCACACCTGATTCAGTTATCATTAAAGACTTGGAGAGTGGAGCTATCATTGCGACTAGGGTGGTTGATCATGCATCTCGGTTATACTCTTTTTCATATTTTGGTCTTATTGATGAGGTTGATTCTTCCTATGTTGATGATTCCGATTTTGAGGAGAACTTTGGGCATTTGAACTTGGGGATTCTCACATGTAACCCCATTCTTGAGCCTTGCATATCATCTCCTTCTATTGATATCACACCACCTATTGCACCTAATGATGCAGCTAGTGCAACAATTTTGCCTTCTTGTGATTCAGTGCAGTAAGATATTTCATGTCTTCCAGCTTCAGTTGATTGGGATGCCTACTTGATAGACATTGCAGGTTTGTTTGTGGAGTCCTACATTGTAGATTTGGGAGATATTATTGATGACATTCATCTTCTCTTTGATGAAGATGATCCTTCTTCGATTGTTGCGAGGGATCACTCTGACCCTCTTGTGCATTCTCTACATGATCAATCTTTAGAGGTTGACATGATTATGGATACTTTTGTACAACACTTGGAGGAGGTCTCTTTATCTTTTGAGGAGACATATGAGTCTTTGGACATTGTTCTAAATTCATCTCCACTAGATCTTGGAGTGCTATTTTCAGCAGTGTGGTGTAGTTTACCACCTTTGGAGGGGGTAACTTTCAGCATCGACATGGGGACACTTGAGTAGTTTTCAGAGATTCCTTTCATCATGAGTATTTTTTCTCCAGCTTCCTTTCATGGTTGGGGACACTTTTTGGATACACCTTTGGTTTTGTTTCTTCCTAAGGGGAGGAACATGGTTCGATGTTCATGGAGTAGTTTCTTCATTCATCTTTGAGCTTCTATCATTGGTGCAGATTCCACATTGAGGGGGGGCTTCCTAGTCTCTCTTCTTCTTCTCTCATATGAGGGGGACTTTTTCCTCACATGGGGTTTTGTTCTTCACATACTTCTATGAGAGTTTTTTATATCTATTTTTCATCTCTCTTTTGGGGGAGGGTTTTTTCCCATTGGGTTTTTCTCTCTTTCCCCACTTTGTGAGAGATTTGATTGCATTGGTTTGCATGCATTTGCATTTGTACATGGGTACCTAACATGGCCTCATAGCCAGGACCCATCTCATATTTCTTAGTTGCATTGTAAACTTTAGTGCATTCCCCTAAGTTGCCCTTAAGGGGGGGTGTTGGTGTAAATAATTATTCATCATGGATATTATTACACCTTACTTAAGTTTACTTAGGAAATTTTCTCTCTTTCCCCATTGGGTTTTTCTCTTTTTCCCCACTTTGTGATAGATTTGATTGCATTGGTTTGCATGCATTTTCATTTGTACATGGGTACCTAACATGGCCTCGTAGTCGGGACCCATCTTGTATTTCTTAGTTGCATTGTAAACTTTAGTGCATTCCCCTAAGTTGCCCTTAAGGGGGGGTGTTGGTGTAAATAATTATTCATCATGGATATTATTACACCTTACTTAAGTTTACTTAGGAAATGCATTTCATAGTAGTTTGGGTATGAGACACTAGGGTGTTTGTGCCACATTGGGATAGTGTGTGTAGGAGAAATTCCACCTTTTATGTTGTGATCTTGTTATTACACTCCACATTCAGTGGGTGATCCACCTCATGTGAAATATTGTATTGTTTCTCCTACCTACCCACACCTATTTCCTACCTACCCTTGTTTCTTATTGAGCCACATGTCATGTTTGTGTGCTCACATATCCATATAGCCTTGCCTATATAAGCAGGCTTATATTCATTGTATGTAACGATTGATGATCCAGTTGATTAGTATTTTCATCTTGATAGAATACAGTTTATTTCTATCATCTATTTTGTTTCTCTCTTATTTTTTCTTTCCATTGCCTCTTGATCTTGGAAAAATCTCATAGTCCTAATGACCACATGGGGAGACAAACCCTCTAAAGATTAAACAAAAAGAGCCTATTGCCCAAGACACAAAAGACACTGGTTCAATTTTAGTGCACCAATTGAAGTGTTTGCTAGTCTATGAAAAAAAACTCACAATAAAGATCAAAAACCCTTGCCAAGGTCCTGCAAAAAATGATCTATTAGTAGTTTGGATTGTTTCAAATGATCACCCCTTCCTGAAAGCACACAAGTTAGGTAAATTTTAGATCCAAAAGACTTTGTAAAATAGGGGCCTTCAACAAAATGATTTTTCTTTCAAGACAAGCTGCACCAATTTTGTTAGCTAGATCTGAAGATGTTAGCTCAAAATAAACCAGATTTGAAACCCAAATAATGAAAAACAAAATCAAAGAAATTGAAATGCAAAAACTAAACACATATGCAATTATCAGTAACACAAACACTATAAAAATACACAAACATGCCTAGATATGACACAGATGTGGCTCCTGAACATAGACGCGGCTAGCGAACATAGACGCGTCTTGATGCCTCATAGACACGATTAGGGAAAGAAGACGTGGCTCACGAACATAGACGCGTCTGGACGCCTCACAGATGTGATTAGGGAACACAGACACGACCCTGTAATTTGCAAAAGTAAAATAATGTCGAAGATAGAGATGCGATTCCAGATGTCACAAATGCAGAAGAAAATAAAAAATGCAATCCGAAAGTGCACATACGCGAAAATGTTGAAATGTTGGAAATGTCAGATCTGCAACTTCAAAAGCAAAAAATCTACAACAGAAGATGTTAAATGTAAAAGGGACAAGGGTCCCACCAGGCGTGCCAAAATGTATGCGGTGAAAATGGATACAACAATATTTAAAGACTAAATGAATTCAACCACAAAACCCTAGCCTAAGAATAATAAAGATCCACCATAACATATGAAGATTACCTAAGACAATGCAAATCAAATGAAATCACAAAGATTATACCATCACATGTCCAATAGGGTTTGAATCTCCATTCTGCCTATCTCCATTGATCTTGCTTGATATATTTGCTCTCAGATTTCATGTGTGCACAAGAGCTCAAAAAAGAACAAAAATGTGGTTGCAAGTAGGTTTGATTGCATATGAAAGTTCAAAAGTGTAGAGTAGTCAGGTGCGTAATTGAGGGTTTGATAATGAAGGAAGCATCTCCTTATATAGAAGACACTATAAGAAATGGAGGGATAAGATTAAGAGGTGTAAAAGATAAATGGTCGGCTATGATTAAAGGGTAGGTAGAGAATATAAGAAAATAATAAAAGGGTAGGTAGTGTATGAATTAAGAGATGAATGACATGTGTCATGGGTAGGAAAGGATAATGAATTAATTAAATAAATAAAGAATCATTTAATTAATAGAGGAAATGAGATCAATTAAATAAATAAAAGTATTTATTTAATTTAGGAAAAAGATAATTTAAATAAATAAATAAATTTATTTAAATGAGAAATAAGGCTAGAAGAGGATAAATGAATTAATTAAATAAATAAACATTTATTTAATTAATAGAAGAATTAGGCTAAAGTAATTAATTAAATAAAGATATTTATTTAATTAGACATGACAATTTTAGGTGTCTACACAAACAAACAATTGTAACAACTATTTTTTCAATAATTACCCTTTTTGCAGGTATACATAATACAATGACGGATTGAAATTTTGAGCAAGAGCAATGGGAAGTCAAGAAATTTGCAACATACCCAATTCGAAACAAAAAAATAAAAATCCTTCCAAATTGAATGATATAGAAAACAAATGCATAGCAAAACCAATACAAAACAACAATCGGTGCAATGACAAGAGTTTGAATCCAACCTAAATAGGGAAAAAAAAAAATCCCAAACTTACTTCATGTTCTGTGAAACAGAGTGCATGAGTGCATGACGAGAACTTTTCTTCACAAATGGACCAATAAATTCTTGAAGAAATCATCGTTCCAATAGGGGAAGAGCACGAGTAGCCATCATAGCTAACTTCATGTACCCACAGATCTTAAACGGTACATCGGATTTTAATTTTTTTTTTTTGGTCTTTGCTATGCGACTTAATTGTTTAAACCTATTGATCTGGATTTTGGGTAGTAACGATCTAATCTCTACGGGTCATTATGCATCGAAAGGTTAAAAAGTGGTTATTTCAAAGTGTCACCTGATACTTGACCTCTTTTGCTCCAATACCAGAACATGAAAAGACCAATATCCATTTATAAAATACCTAAAAACTAATATGTTTTTCACCTTTTTATACAAAAAATAAACCTACAAAGTTTATGTTATGCCTATTATTAAAAATACATTGAATATAAAAAATGTTTAAAATGGGTGGTCAAAAAAATTGTTGACCACCCATAACCCCCTTCCCGCATATGAATTATGGGGTCACGTGGCATGAACTCCCACTATCTTTTTTGCCCGAAAAACTTAGGGAAATGAAGATTTTTTGTGTCATTTTATTCATTTGCCGTCGACTCTCCTGCATTTCTCCTCTCTAACATTTTGTCATCTCCTCTACAACATTTCATTGGCCCTTCTGTGCTCCCAAGTAATGGTCACACTCTTCCTCCTTGCATATTGGATGTCCAATGATGGTTTTTCTCCTTCACAGTTGAATTATGCTTTGTCTATTGCTAATTTCTTTGTATGCAGTTTAATGTTTCATTTCAATGCTCTGCTACAGTTTAATAATGCCGAAATCCTCATAGAGAATGACAAAAAAATTTAATATCTCTTCTTTTACATTGAACCCCCTTCATTATTTTTCATTTCATTTTATGGTTGCACTGTTAAATGGTGTTTCTGTATTTATAATTTTGAAATCCTCACAGAGAATGGAAAAACAATTGATTATCTCTTCATTTTCTTTGAAACCCCATCATTATTTATCATTTCATTTTATGGATGTGTTGTTAATTGACGTCTCTCTATTTATAATTCCAAAATCATTACAGTGAATGCAAAAAAAATTGATTATTGTTCATAATTGTTCAAAACCCCTTCATTATTTATAATTTCATTTTATGGGTGCGAAGTTAAATGGTGTCTCTCTATTTATAATGTCGAAATCATTACAGTGAATGCAAAAAATAATGATTATTGTTCATAATTTGTTGAAACCCCTTCATTATTTATCATTTCATTTTATGGGTACACTGTTAAATGGCGTCTCTCTGTTTCTAATGCCAAAATCCTTACAGTGAATGCAAAAAAAAAATGATTATTGTTCATAATTGTTCGAAACCCCTTTATTATTTATCATTTCATTTTATGGGTGCACTGTTAAATGGTGTCTTTCTATTTGTAAAGCCAAAATCATTACAGTGAATGCAAAAAAAATTGATTATTGTTCATGATTATTCGAAACCCCTTCATTATTTATCATTTCATTTTATGGGTGTGTTGTTAAATGGTGTCTCTCTGTTTATAATTCCAAAATCATTACAATGAATGCAAAAAAAATGATTATTATTCATAATTGTTCAAAACCCCTTCATTATTTATCATTTCATTTTATGGGTGCGTTTTTAAATGGTGTCTCTCTCTTTATAATGTCAAAATCATATAGTGAATGCAAAAAAAATGATTATTATTCATAATTGTTCGAAACCCCTTCATTATTTATCATTTCATTTTATGGGTGCACTGTTAAATGATGTCTCTCTGTTTATAATGTCAAAATCATTATAGTGAATGCAAAAAAAAATGATTATTGTTCATAATTGTTTGAAACCCCTTCATTATTTATCATTTCATTTTATGGGTGCATTGTTAAATGGTGTCTCTTTGTTTATAATGCCAAAATCATTACAGTGAATGCAAAAAATCTGTACAATAAAAATTAGTCAGCTATTAATTTTTCAGCTATAAGAGCCTTGGAAGGTCCTGGTTAGGTACAATATTAGTCTTTTTGTTCTTGAGAGAGATAAATCATGGAAAATCCTTCCTTTTAGTGACCTTTTGGGAGGTAACCTCCCTATAACCCCTACTGGGTCCAATGTCTTTAAAACAATTTTAAAGGCGTGAGAAGACATCAAAAGTCACAATATCCATAATAGGGTCATTATTGATGGTAGTAATATATGTTGTGAGAAATCCATAAGGTGGAGTCTGCTATATAAGGACAAGCCCCTAGCCCTTTTACAAAGCTATTCTACCAAGAGTTGGCATCTTAAAAGCATCCAATGTTTTAATGATATCATTTGTAATGGGCAATTGAAAACTTGGGCTACTTTGAGACAAGAGTTTGACATTCCTATATCCAATTGGAAAACATATTTTGTTCTTAAAGATGATTGCAACTAGCTATGCCTTCCTAAGAATTGCTCTTGGGGCAGCGAAAGATTTAAGTCTTTGAAGTGGTAAGATGGACCCTCCTTATTTAAGATTAATGCTAAAATTGGTGTCTCTTTGTTCATAATGCCAAAATCATTACAGTGAATGCAAAAAAAAATGATTATTGTTCATAATTGTTCAAAACCCCTTCATTATTTATCATTTCATTTTAATGGTGTGCTGTTAAATGGTGTCTCTCTATTTATAATGCCAAAATCATTACAATGAATGCAAAAAAGAATAATTATTGTTCATAATTGTTTGAAACCCCTTCATTATTGATCATTTCATTTTATGGGTGCAATGTTAAATGGTGTCTCTCTATTTATAATGCCAAAATCATTATAGAGAATGCAAAAAAGATTTATTATCGTTCATAATTTTTCGAAACCCCTTCATTATTTATCATTACAATAATGTGTATGCCTGATACTGGTTATAAGGTTGTTGTCCTCATATATATATACATGTGTACATGTATGTATATGTATATGTATATATATATATATATATATATATATGTATGTATATATATATATGTATATATATATATATATATATATATATGTATATATACATGTATATGTATATATATACATGTATATGTATATATATTCATGTACATGTATATGTGCACACTAATACATTTGGTCTAGATTTTTGATGGAGGTTTCCGATGGAGAAGGTATATTGTGACCAAATTTGATTTTTTTTTTTTGAAAAATGCCCGAATTTTAGGAATTCCAATGGTAATTTGACATTTGATTTTGATGGAGAAGGCATTAGAAATGAAATTTGTTTTTTTCAAAAAAGTTCTCACGTTCGTCGGAATTTCGACGACACCGGGCATTACTTAAAAAAAACAAAAGAGGGAAAGTCATTTGTGCATTGCAATCCTACGCAAGAGGTAGATTCTTCACCTTAATTTCATCATGCAAAAAATTACACCATTCAAGAGATTCTACAAATTTTTCTTTTATACATGCTAGTTATGCCTACATTCTGGTGGGATATTGACCGATTGTGCAAGAAACTCTTGGAGTATCAGAGCTTCCTTTTTATGCAAAAGATGTTAGGAAATGAGACATGTGGTGGTTAATTGCCCAAGTTTTAGATGTAAATTGGTCAATCTTGTATTCATATTGATTATCCAATCTCAGGCTGGATGGCTCCTGGTCAAAGGTGTGGTTCCTTGAATGTGTAATCCCTATAGGAATCCACTCCTCGTAAAACCATATATCTATGATTGAGGAGTGAGAGTTCAATTTTTTCAAAGCAATCCCTTCCTCATGTATATGTGTTGATTGATCAGTATTGTACGAGCTAATATATAGGGCAGTGTCTTCCTCTGGACTCTGAATCGATGGAGATCAAACCAACACACAAGCTAACAATGGGAAAGCATATTATTCAAGTGGTTCACAACCTTCATTGAGTGTTGTTCAAGCAATCCTTTCTTTCTCTTGCCAACCAGCCTAACACACTCAACCTAGAAACTAACACCAAGGAAGCCCTTCTTCAAAATTTCATTGTTCTAGGATTGTTGTTGAAACCTTGCATTTCACCAAAGCCTATGAAAGTAGATACAAATTCTTCTCAGTCCTAGCTTTGGGATTCCCCCTTTATCTCTCTTCAAGGAAGACATATAAGAATTGACTAGTGAAGAATCTTGCCACAACTAGATGTATGGAATTCTTTTGATCCTTCCACCTAGCTTGTTTCAAGGATCATTGCAAAGACTATTAGAATGGATAACGAATCTTTGGAATTATTTGTGGGGTAGTAGCTTTCCTTCTATCATCCCCATTACACCTCATCAATATTGGTTAAAGAATTGCAGCCCTAGGGAGATACAATTGTGTTCGATTAAGCACAATCCCAACCTAGAAGGGGTGGACTGAAAATATCCAACCACACAACTTATCACTTTGTGTTTGTCTCTATTCTAGCCCATGCTCTCAACCAATGTTTGGAAACCTAGAGAAGTGTGTGGTACAACATAGGATTCTAATCCTGATCCACAAACTGAAGAAATGATTGTTTAATTGGTTAGATTGGGAGGTAGATTAATAGTACATCACATTCCAAAAAGTATTAACCACATTTTCATCATGAAATATATCATTAGATTAAAATAACAAACCACAACATTAGTGATTAATTGTTGAGGGTGGTTGCAATTTCTAGGTGGGCAATAGCTAGTTAGATGGATTCATATTTGCTCTAGGTCAATGGGTATGTTTGGCCTTTAAGAATTTCTAGCCTCTTATAAACCTTGGTGTCGAGGTCACAATTTGTAATTAACATACAACATAAAGCTAGTCTATATGACCCCCAAACCATTTTCTTACTATCTCAGGTTACCCTAGTTTAGGGTATTGGCAGTTTTTATTAAATCTTCTCTAGTTTAGGGTATTGGAAACTATCTTTCCTTTTGCATAGTTTTAGGTGACATACAAAGTCATTGCCTTCTTTGGCTTCCTTGTGGCCTCAACCTTAATGATCATCTTTTGCAAACTTACTTTCTTCAATACTCTCTTCTTTATCCTTTCAAAGTTGAATTGTAGCCACTTAGGAACATATAGATTCTCATCACTTTGGATGGATGGGTTCATGGTAGTTACAACCTACTTTGGCCTTTTTTCTTCATCTTGTTGCTTTTTCACCTAAGTTTAAAATTTTGGAGGAGTCATCTTGGGAGTGGGGGCCTAGATAGATCCTCTTTTTCTTGTTCTCCATGCTTCTTTGACTCCATATTCTAAGTTCCTTCTGACTTATATTTCATTTTCATGAGTCAACTTATAGTTCTTAGTTCAGTTATAGGCTAGTATCTTGTGTGTTGATTGTACCTCTTAGTTTGATAAGGTTTTGGGTGGATTTTAATCTCTAATTTTGAGGAAAAAGTTTCCCTATAAATGTAATTTCAAAATTCATGCTAGAGGGTCTAAGAATTGATTATGTAAGGTCCAAGCTTAGTAACACTACTTAGTTTGTTTTCTTTAAAAATATATTTAGCAAGAGGCTGTAGATTGAATACTTGTGCTTTGCTAGTATATTTTGAATAATTAATGGAAATCAAGTTCATAGTTTGCAATGGTATTGGTAGTCTTTTTTGATTGCTTGATATTCTTCTATTTCTTTCATTTTCCTTAGTCCTGAATTAATATTTACATTTATGAAACATCTTCTTTGTTATAATCAATTTGTGCATCTTTTGTGGTGATTGTGGTTAATAATGAACATGTGAATGAATAGTAGTAGTTGTTCTAGAGCTTTCCTTGGCCTCATTTTCATGTTAGAATTGGAAATATTGGCTTGATAAATTATTTACATACAAGGTTAGATTTTGTTTATAATGTGCATTTAGGTAATACTGATGATTCATTTTCTCGTAGCCTTGTTCTATCTTTTGCAATTTATTTTAACCTTTTAGCTTAGGCAGATTGAGTAATCGACATTTCAACTTGATTAGTGACATTTTCCCCTTAAACAAACTAGCCACATAAACACTTTGTTATCTTGTATCATTGTTACCTTGGGAGGTATGACTTCCTAGGAAATGATAAATTCTAAAGGTAAGCTAACTTAAATCAAGGGACTAAGATGGTATCCTACCATGAAAGATGATAGTTCTAACAAAAGACTACCTAGTGATATGAAAGTTGATGCAAGATAGTAAGGACAACAAGGAAATTTATTTTAAACTTTGAAAAGATTGAATATTTGGGTGGAATTTTGAATGGATTGATAGCAAAAAGTCATGGTTATGTAGAGAATCCAATAAACTCAACCAACCAAACCTTCACTGACTCACAAGACCCCTCACAAGGCCACGAGTTACTCAAAAGGATTCAATACCCCAAAACATACCCATACTCACCAACCCTTAGCCAACCATTGAATCACACTCAAATAGGACAAATAAACATGTCTAAGTCACAATCCAACTCTGCAACATTCAATCACCACCAACACCCTCAACCCTTATTCACATGAATCCTCCCTCAACTGGGTCTTTTAATACCCTTGGTACTCAACTCACAAAATGTATTAGGTATCCAAAAAACAATGTAATTTTAGAAACTCTTACAAGGACCACTCAACATATACCATCATGGATATTTACCCTCCCAACCACCTAAAGGTCAAAGGAAGATTCATTGCTGTAACACTCACTTTTTGTGACAGTCTCAAGCACTTAGGATAGTCACTCCTTTCATGAAAATTCTTCTTCACAAAACTTTCTAACATTAATTATGATGATAGTGTACCTCCTTAAACCTTCCACGAACACCAAACTCAATACTAAACTCCTTCCGAATCTCGCTAATGGACCAACTCAACTCACTGTCAAATTGTGACAACCAATGCTACAAGGTTTAGGACAGTCATACACCCTGACAGATTGATGGGATTTTTTGGTCACCAAACACTTGGATTATGTTTATAACTCCCTAAAAAGTTCCCAAATCCCTTAACAAGACCATTCAAGTACCCTTGATTCAATCACACCATTCAAACTCCATGCATACACCGTGTTCTTAGATTAAGACACAAAAATCAACACCTTCCACATATTTGCATGTGCCAAAATGCTCATGAGACCCTGAAATTATTAAAAAAGAAAAATACATGATTTTATGGGTCATCCTATGCCTTGAATGGATTTATCAACATGGAAATGACCCCTAATGCATTTTAGTTTGCCTCGGGTTACCCTAGACTAGGTTTTTGACAGTTTTCACCAATTTGGCTATAACTTTTGCAATACAGAACGACACAAGATGAAACCAAAGGGAGATTGAAGAGGATTGACCCCTATAATAAATTAAAGATATTTTTTAAGAAAAATAAAATTATAAGTAATGAAAAACTCCAATATAGCAATTTGCAATATTAAAGAACTCAGAAATTACATTATAAAATTGAGATATTCATTAATTGTGCTTACTTACAATGCTCAAATGACCCTTGGTAGTGGAGAGTTCCTTATTAAAAAAATTAAAAGCCTCTCTCAATGGTTAGAACCACCTTTTAAACTTGTCTCAACAAACTAACACCCAATTGCTCATAAAATGCACAAAACGTTGCTTTAACAATGTTGAAAATATTATCAACTTTGTCAAAAATTGTTCCTAGACTCAACCCAAGACCACTATGACTCAAAACTGATAGAAATTGGTTCAAATAGGTCTATAAGATCTTTACATATCATTAAACATCACATTTGACTCATTGAGACATATTTGCAGCATAGTGACAATTTTGACAATATTGATCATCATGACCCTCACTAGGACTCAATACACCATCTAATGGTCTTAATGACATTTATTACATGAAATATGGTGTTCTAAGATCTTATTCATAACCAAAATAAAAAACTTTGACCTATTACTAAATTGGCTTCATGGTGGCCATCTTGTGTTAGGTGCTCTTGCCCAAAAGGATGATATGATACAGTTGAGTGAAATATGAGGGGGGAGTGGTAGGAAATGTTAAGGGTAGCTTCTACATGGATAAATAGGAGGGAATGGTATGTGTGGGGAAAGTGGGACATAAGGGATATAAATGATGGAAGAAGGAGATATGTGGGGGGGGAGAGGTTTATGATGTGGTAGGTAGAAGGGGATGGAGTTAGGATATATTGGGGAATAAAGTGGAGTGGGAGGTGTAAGGGGGTGATTAAAGGGTAAAGTGGATGTAGGTTATAATGGGAGTTATAAGGGGCAAGAAAAAAGGGTAAGGGGGTAGGGTGGTAGGTTAGGATAGGGATAGGATATGGGTAGAGCAGATGGGGGTAGGTGATAAGATGGAAAGGGTAGGTTAATAGGTGTGTGGTAGAGGTAAGCTTAGGGAAATAAAGGAAGTAAGACTTATGGGATGTGGGTTAGAATAGGTGATTTTAGGGGAATAAAGGGGTAAAGGGGTAGGTATTGTGGAGGGGAGTGTTAGATATAAGGTATGAGGGGAAGGGAGATGCTAGGATAGAATAGGGGTAGGGGTAAGGTGGAAATGAAGTTAGTGGAGGGAGGTGAGGGTGTAGATGGAAGGGTAGGTTTAAGTTAAAATGTGAAGGAGGTTAAGGCACAGGGTATAAAAGTTGGATAAAGGATAGAGGATAGGAAGGTAGGTGAGTTAGAAGGTATGGTAAATAGAAGTGAAGAGTGTTAGGGGAGGTAGAAATGGGAGTGATTGGGTTTGGGCACCCACTGATAGGATCAACAAAAGTGGAAGGGATTATGCCTTGGCTGGGAAAAGGGAACGATAAACCTCACTTAATTTTAAAGAGAAAGACTTGGCCAGATCTTGAGCAACTACAAACAAAATGTTAACAACAAAGACTCAACAACAACCAACTAAGCTAAGACAATAAACCTAGAAAACGAAAAAGTGGGGGTCCCCATTTGCAATGGGGCGATGTGTGAATACATCACAACAGGATGTCACTCTTTCCACTTACCTTTCTTTTTGTGAAAATGCATAATACTATTTTGGAAATGATAATATAGATCCTCATCCATTAAAAAAGAATTATAATGGTAAAATTTATAGACCTGTTATAGGGTCCTCCAAGCCTAGAGTAAGGAGTTTGAAGCATAGATACATTGATTTGGCCTTGTGGCCATCAATGAGTGTTGACCCAATAGGAGATATCTTGAGACTAATAATTTTTGAAGTGTGGCATTGTTGAGAGCCAACACTTAGGTGTGAACCCTGTCTTCACAAATTATGACTAGTTGCCATAAAACCCGACCCTATCCTCATGGTGTTAGCTCAATTCATATTATTTTTCCCAAGCCTAGCATCCAAGTAATGTATCCAAGGGTGTCTAGAAGAATGAAGTGTATGATAATTAAATTTGTATGTTGAAACCATTATACACGCCCCTCCATTGAGGGTATCGAGGAAGATTGGGAATAGTGTGTTTTGGTGAAGAAACATGATGTGAGAAGTTTGATGCAGAGGAAATGGTTGAACTTAGTATTTCATATTAGGACAACAACCACATTGATTAGGCAAGTCAAATAAGGTCTCTCCAATTTTTAGGATACACAAGGGCAACATTAGTCATGTAAGTATGCATGAGCATGGGAATGGATAATTACTTTCCTTTTAGACTAACTTGGGTCTATAACTCTCTATAACTTGGGTCTATGACTCTCAATGGGCATATCACCTGCTCTAAATCATCGTAAAGCTATTAGATATGTTTTGAGATGAAAAAGAAGAGTTAAATGGTTTTGGTTCAATTTGCATAATTTCTATGTTCAAGTAATTTAATTTGGTATATTATACTAAAACATGATTTCATTACTAACATTTCAACTTCTATATAACTAGTTCTATAGCCTGATTTTTTTGCCTGTGAAGAAAGACCATGTTAGACAATATCAACGAACAACAAAATAATGAGACAATTGCTAGATTGTGGTCTGACTTGAAAAGAAAAGGTGATGGAAAATGTTATTGTCCCTGCAAAATTTGTAAGGGGTTAAAGACTAGAAGACTTCTAATCAAAATATCTAAGAAAAATTGTAGGCTGCATGGTCACATTGAAGGTGGACATGATTATCATCCATTGATAAGTTTTTCATTATATCCTTTTAACAATTTAGATACATAAGAAATCACTTGATGATAAGATCATGCTCATGGTTTATTTATGTATATCAATTTTATATAGCTAAAGATAATGATCCCATGGAAGATGATGATCATGAGCCACAAAAGACAATTTAAGATGATGGTACAAATACATTGATCCATGACACATTTAGAGCTGGTGCAGCTGATCATGATGATGAAGATGACCTTGATGTTGTTCATGATGTCCCTCTACTTGAGAAGGCATCTGAAGCCCTTTAGGAAGGCTCCCAAACAACACTTCTCTCTGCTATATTGTTGTTGGTGAGCTTGAAGGTTATGAATGGTTTATCCAACATAAAAATCTCACGTATGTTAAGGTATGTCATATATGTCATTATAGTTAATAAATGGTGAATCATGTTGTACCATTAATATTCTTTATGTTAACAAATTATATTTTTTTGCTGTAGATTGATTGGTGAGTTTTTTTTACCACCATCAAATATTCTACCTTGCTCATACTGAGAATTATCTGCCATTATGAAAGATATTGGAATGCAATATCAAGCAATAGATGCTTGTCCCAATGATCATATTATATATCACAAACAACATTAATTTTAAACTAAATGCCCTGAATGTCATTTTAGTAGATATCGAATAGATCAAATAACAAAAAGGGTTCCCTGCAAGGTTCATCGCTATATTCTCATTATTCCACGTATGCAACGATTATTCAAGTGCACTAGCTTGGCACAATTTATGGATTACCATGCACGTAATAGAAGTTGAGATGACATTATTTGAATGCTTGTGGATGGTTTAGCATTTATGGACATAGAGGAAAAGTGGCCACACTTTAAAGAAGAACCTTGTAATCTTTGGCTTTTTATTGGCATCGGATGGTATCAATCCATTTGGAGAGCTATGATTTGTTTACTCAGTGTGGTCTATTTTTGTTATCAACAATAACATTCCTACATAATCTTGGCAATGATTATTCTAGGTATTTAATCATTTAATATTCGTCCAAATTTAATTATAAATATTGCAGTAAAATGGTCATAATAATTATGTAATGTTTTTGTTCATTCGATTAGGTAAGTACCAAGTTAAAGATATGAATGTATATATTGAGCCTCTTATCGACGAGTTGCTAGATTTATGTAATGGTGTCACTATGTATGACATCTCTAGACCAATAGGACAAATACAATTTCAATTCCATGTGATGCTTGTATGGACAATACATGATACCCCAGGGCTAACACATTTTTGTGGTATGTTATAGTGTTCAAGTTGCGCATGATAATTATAATTAAAAAATTAACACATTTAATCCAATTATACATTATCTTGTAGGTCTTCAAACAAAGGGAAAATTTTCATGTCCAGTTTGTGGTCCAAAGATGAAATTATGTCATTCAAAAGTTTAGGAAAGCAACTGTTTGATGAGTATAGGCACTTTCTCCACAAAAATCATAAGTATCGAAATACTGAAAAACATCTTTTCAATGGGAGAGAAGAGAATACATCAAAGCCAAGAAGAATGACACCTCACCTGTGGAAGTTGGAATATAATAGAATTAATCATCAAGGTAATGCCATTCCATCTAATGGTTTATGTCATAAAACATCTTTTCTATTGCATTTTGTTTACTGATGATGTGATTGATGATCGTGAAGGTCGTCAATGCATAAATGACCACCTTCCTAAGGGACTAAAAAGTTACCCTCGACAATTTAGTAGGTTTCCCTACTACGAGCAGTTACAAGTTGTGCATTTGTTTGATACTATGCATATTGGAAATAATATAACAAAGACATTATGGAAAATATTGCATGGAAGGTGTGACAAAGAAAACATTGTCAAAATTTGTAGTGACATTCAGGATTCCAATCATTCAATGAAAAATGTCATTCAATCAAATAGCCATGGAGACCATATTAATATAAGTGACCTTCCTTGATAATTAATGACCGACCAAAGCAATTCTATAAAATAAGTCATATGAAAAATTTGATTTCCCACAGGATTTGCTGCAAACATAAAAAATCTTATATCAAATAAAAGTGAATTTGGGCCAGGGATGAAAATGCATGATTGACATATCTTCATTAAGATAATTCATGTTCTTGTGTTTTTACTATATATTTGTATACCATGCATGTACTTTTCATTTTATTATGTTAGAAAAAATGAATAGATAATTTTATAATTGTTGCAGTACATTCTACTTCTATCTTTCCTAGATGACTTCGACAATAATGTCAAGCAAGTCATATATGATCTTGGAAAATACATGAGGTAACTAGTGATATTTGTTTAGTTCATTGTATAGATATTATATTTTTGATTTGTTTTACTTGTTATGTAATATATTTTTTTTGTGTCTTGAATATCTTGTAGGTGGTTGTCATGTAAAGAAATCCATAAAGAGGATATAAAATATTAGAAGAGAAAAATTCCTCATCTAATGTGTGAAATGCAAAAGTGTCTACCTTCAACTTTTTTCAATGTACAATAACACTACCTCATACAAAAAGTTGAGGAGATTGAATTGTGTGGACCTATACACACTAGGTCAATGTGGATGTTTGAGAGGCACTTGAAATTTTTGAAGGCTTTGGTTCAACAAAGAGCACATCCTAAGGGTTTTATGGTGGAGGGATATATGGTATACCAAACTATGGTGTACATTTCTGAATATCTTCCTAAGTTTGCAACAAAGATCCACATGGATCGCATTTGGGATCTCAACCCCATTAAAAAATTTGAAGGGGAGTACTCGACGAGGAAAGGTAGATTGAGGAAAGTGAGAGGTAATTATAGGATGTTATTGTAGTTAATTAATTCTTAATCCTCAAAATAAATCGGTTGTAAGACATCTATTTATTTTTTGTACAGTTGGTCGAGAGTGGGATGCACTACATTTGTATATTGCAAACAATCTTGATTGGATGATGGTATAGATTGAACGTTGTCAACATTTTGCTTGCACATTAACATGAGGAGGTGTGGCTTCATTGGTTAAAGAAGCTCATCGTAATGGAGATTCCAATGTCACACAAAGGGAAATTGATTTAGCATATGGTTTAAGAGATAAACAGGTACATATAAATTTATTAATCATCCATATGTTTATCAACTCATGATGCAATAATTTTTACATGTTTGACATATCCCAGGTCAAACACCACAATGCTATGTGCTACATGGTCATAAATTTCACATCAAAAAGTTGGATGACATTAAGAAAACTTGTGATTTTGGGATAATTATAGTCTTTGAGGTGACGAATATTTCATCGAGAAATGACATGCATCCTCAAGAGTCTCAAAATTGATACTATGGCATTTTGGATGATATAATTGAGTGCAACTTTAATTCCTTCAAATTAGTTTTGTTCATCGTCAAATGGTACAGGCTACGATTGAATAAAAATGATCCTGATATAACTGTTATTGCACATGATAATGGTTTTACAATGGTTAATACAAGGTCATTTGAACTAGTTAGGGATGAGCCCTATGTTCTTCCAAGCCAATGTGAGCAGGTATTTTACTTTGAGGTTCCACATAAACTGGGTTGGTCCTTTTATGTTTGACATGGTCCATGAGGAAGGCCGACAAAGTATAATGTGATGGAAGAAGAAGATACTGAAGAAGTAGAAGATGATGTAGATAATGATCATGATCAACAGTTACTCGATGATGATGAAGAAGAAGCTACTGCTGCTGCTGCTGCTGATGGTGATGGTGATGGTGATGATGATGATGATGATGATGATGATGATGATGGTGGTGGTGGTGGTGGTGGTGGTGATGGTGATGGTGATGGTGATGATGGTGATGGTGATGATGATGAAGATGATGGTGGTGGTGGTGGTGATGATGATGATGATGATGAGGATGATGATGATGATAATGATGATCATGATGATAAATGAAATTTATGAGGTATGCGATTAGTATATTACCTATTTAATATTGATTTCTTGATAGTTTTTTTTTGACTTATATGGTTACATAATTAATTCATTATGTTTTGAATTCTAATGCCATTACATAATTAATTCATGATGCACCTTTTAATGTTTTTAATTCATGTTCCATGACCTCTAGCAGGACCTTATAGTAGAGCTATGCCACCTCGAGGAGATGGAGATAGGGAGAGTGAATATTTATGTGACATTTTTTAAACTTTGTGTTTATTTATGGAATTTGGATTGTTTATTAGCTATGTGATGGATGTTGATTTAAAATACATATGTGATGGATTACATGTTTATGATGATACATGTGACATTTTTTGAACTTTATGTTTATTTATAGAATGTGGGTTGTTTATTACCTATGTGATGGATGGTGATTTATGATACATATGTGATGGATTACATGTTTATGATGACACATATGTGATGATAATTATGATGCTCAATTACATATATGATGATACATGATGTGATTCTTATGATGCTTATGATACTTATGTATTTATTGTTTATCAACTTACATATGTAATGCTTATGATGCTCAATTGATGGTGTTGATTCCATGTATAGTCCCTGTGTGATGTTGTCACCCTTGTTGGGAATAGGTCATTGACTACAAACATCATCAACCCTTTATTTGAGGATCTTGCATAGTCTACATAAAGTAAAGGTAAGGAATTAAAAAATCTACAATGATTATGATGACATCTTTTTTTATTTAATACTCTTTTTGTCTACAAAGTTCATGTTGTGTACTATTTAATTTTTAGCTAACATAAGATAATTGAATTATATGTGAAGGAATGTGAACCCCTTTGACGAGGATCATGCACAATCTCATGGATCGACAAGTATAAGTCAATACACCCTATAGAAATAGTTTATTTTTTATAAATTACTTGGAAAAAAAACTTCCTCAGTTTTTTAAACCTCGACATTAGCAGTAAATCTAATATAGTTATCAACACTTGAGGCCCCAGTTGGACTTATTCAAATTTTAATCTCAACATCAAATTTAGGGCTGACTTCTTCATCAACATTACCCTCGTTTACAAAACATCTCTCTCATTACCAACTAACTCTCTCATTTGATGGAGTGCAGGTACCACCAAATAGGTATTTGTTAGATGTGTCTTCCTCGAGTGAGGGAAATACAAGAATAGAGAATGAAAGTGAGACATGTAGTAGGTCTACAATAGGGAGATCAACTAGAGGTCAAAATTTTAGAAGAAAATTCAATAAACGCATGCAATTTTTCCTTGCTTAAGGGGGGTCATATTCTTATGATGATGAGACCAAATGCAACATTGAGGTGCCCTTGAGGTACAAACATTCTATAGAAACAATGGGTACCCAAGGAACTTCCTCCAATAAACACCAATTTTTGTGTTAACGATAGGATATATCACATAGCACCTTCATCGTTACATAGTTTGGGAATATTTTCCATGGACAAAATAAAGGTCTGTTACAACAAAGTTGTTGAATTGATGGATTTTATTAGACCTTGTTACAATTACAATAATTGGTTGTAGATTGTTCGATATAAAAAAAGTATGCATAGGTATGCACTGTCTGCAAATTATATACAATAGAAAGATAATGATCAAAGTAAATGAGTGACTATATACATTGATGGAAGGCCAAAAGCAACAAGGAATATTGTAGGTTTTATAAATAATACGTGACTTGGGTCAACTAATAAACAACATAATTGCATATTTGAGGCGTGCGAGGGAAATCATGTATTCGTATGTGCAATAAAATCAATAAGTGCAGGGGAAGAGCTGCTAATCGGTTACGTATAGATACAAAAAAAGTTACTATCATGGGGGTGGTATGTACTATATACTATTTAAATTAACCAACCTCTAATTAATGACTCCAATATACCATTTTATTATGAAGTTTTTTGCTAAGTTTATTGGTTTAATTTTGCTAACATTTTTTATATTTTTTCTTTGTCACAGGGCGACGTGGATCCATCACATAGTGCAGACATGGATGTAGGTCGTGACACTTCTACCGAGTAGGTAAACCTCATTGTAATTGTACAAATTAGATAAAAGAAAACTGTTACATTATTATGTTCTTTTTTTGAGTGTTTTAGACTAATTTTGTAATTGTTAATGATGTTCTTGTCATAGACGGATGTTTGGGGAAAGGGAAAGGGAGCTATAGTACCTGAGCACCTCTCTAGGGATGTGGAATCAATAGGATTAAGAGACGATGACACTGGAAATTCCACAAACCCTATGGAATTGATAAAAAAATCTCTTAGAAAAATTAGTAGAGAGATTGTTGCTTTGGCATCCGTGGAGCCTTAGACTAATGAGATACAAGAGGGTGCAAAAATTGATTCGGACAACAAAGAACTTGCAAGTAAGTAGTAATAAAAGCTTTAATTATAACAAAAGTTTAATAATGGTTTATATTTTATACTCTTTTATATCATTAACTAAAATATGTACGTGTTGTTTTTACAGGAATTTATGCATCCTCATGAAACTGGTGGCCATGATCAGGGTTTTGCAGGTAGCTCAGGTGATGCGATTTTCTTGGCTTATCACTTGCTTGGCTTAGTACTTTGAGTACCCAAAATACATCATACTTGATACTATCAATGTTCATAATAAAGGTTCATCCTTGCTTACAATTCTTGCACTTTTCATATATTTAATGTTTCATATATTTAATGTATTATCCTTGTTTCATATATTTAGGCTTCTTGCATCCATATTATGATCATGTCACTACATCCCTCAAGAGAAAAACTATTCGCCCTTACATAACAAACTATAATCATTAATTACACTATTCCCCCTAGGTCATTATTAGTGAAGTCATTTCTAGTAGGATGCCTTTGCATACAAATCCTAGATCCCCCTATTCTACATTTGTCATCTGAATACCTGAATTTAGTAAGTATAGAATACACAGGACCGGTATGCAAAGTCCCATGAAATATCATTATTGTCTACATTTCATATGCAACTAGGATAATTTTCTTTACTCATTTTCTATGTCATATACCATGCAAGAGGGTTTTGAAGGGTCTGTTTCTCTTGTTTCATAACAGTATTAGATGATTTAGGTCATGAGTCCCTAGGATTCATTCATATTTATTTATTTCATGGTATAATATTTATCTTTCATATCGTACCATCATACATTCATATGTATTTAGTTCCAGGCATATCATTTATCTTTCATGTCATACCATCATACATTCATATTAGATGAATTTATTCCTCATAATATATTCCTCATATTAGTACATATAACATACATATCCATTACCACATTTAATGAACATATAGAAATTAACTCATCCATCACATGCATATCCATATAATTAATTTAAACACATACAACATTATGGTACCATCATGTATAGATCCACACACATATATAAGCATATCAACCATTTGCATCACAAACATGTTAGAACCATCATACACCACATATCCATCCTATAAGAATGACTACATAAAACTATCATCCATACCATACATTCATCCATCCAACATAACTACATATCAAAATCATATTAGATCTCATATCACATACATCATCACATACATATAACATATAAATAAATCACATTGCATCCACAAATGTTGGTCATATCATAAGCATAACACATCACAAAAGATCATAACATCATCATGCACAACCATCACCAACATCATAATTAAAAAAACCATCATAGAGTCCATCATAAATGTCCATATATACAGTGCATAATTCACTGCCAAAATCATGCTCATATATATATGTGTGTGTGTGTCAAATCATGGTACATAGGAATATCCCTATAGGGTAAAAAATGATCGTGTCCATAAGTACCCCTATCCTACAATCTCCCCATCGGATGGTGCAGGGCTTGCCCGTATTGAGCTCAGTCTTGGTGGTGTGGTCGTGCAACCCTCATCATCATAGATCCACTTGATGCCTTTGACATGGTCCTTTTAAACCATGTGCTCTCTATGTATAAAGGGGCTCTTTAATCTATTGGCACCACCTATTGGTATAGATCCTTATCATATTGTGCCTCGTGACCAACTAGTTCTACGTGTGCTCGTGCAACTAGTATATTGCTAAAACTTGTGAGAGTCCTTAAGGTGGCAACATATTAATGTGTTGTGTCTCTCTCTCGTCTAATTTGGGTAACATGTACCTATACTCAGACTAGCTATGACAGTAGCCTATCCATCTTTTACCTCCTCTCCTCTAGCTCTGCCACCATCTCTCCACCTCTCATTTCCTCTATAGACTCTTATAGGGCATCTTTCTTTGATATATAGGTGACTCTGTCCATTGTGTAGACCTATATCTAGGGCTATCTGTAAGATATCCCTCTCTACATGGAACCCATTTGTTTGATATCTTTCCTTATATGACATAATTGTGAAGATTATATTTCAACAATTTTTTATTTTTTTTCTCGCTTCTAATTCAATGAGAATCAGTTAAGATATCCTTTTAGTGAAATATTTTTGTCCACCTTTGGTCAATGAAAAGAAATTTATTGTCATGTATAAAAGAGAGGATGGATGGTGGGCACGTACTCCCACAAAGAGACATTGAATACAATATATTTTAAGATGTACGGTCTAAAAAAGACCACAAAATATATTAAACTACCATATGAAATTGAAGAGTAGCAAGTCAATCTTTCCTATCCCTAGCCTATTGTGCCTTGTTACACAATATGAATAGAACCTTAGCATAATTGATCATACTCACCACTTTTTATTTTAAAATTTAAAATCAACATCCGCCTCATTTCTAATGTTGGTAAGGTTCACTATTTTTAAAAGAGTATTAGATAAAAGATTTAATGGAATAAAATTTTGACAGAAGAAAAGAATAACGACATTATATTTTAGATGATAAATTTTTTTTAATATATATTTTCTATATGATAATTAATATTTTGGGAGTAGTTAAGGATAAGGAGATTGTTCTTCTATTTGATAGTCTATCGCCATCCTTATGCTATATTGTACTTTTGTTCTAGGAAATCTTTTGATCTTTTGCAATTAGTGTGGGTTTTTTAAGGTGACTCTTTATATGTCCTAAAATTGTATGAGCCTAATATCTTCTACTCTTGTTGATAGTTTGGTGGCTCTGAAAAATGGCTCCTTTGAAGAAGCGCGATCCTTATAATTTTGGCCTTCCACGATGTGAAAAGAGGTTATGCTATGAATAATGGTCCATATGATTTAGTTATTTCTTATTATATTTTGTATGAGTAAATTTGGGCTTCCTTGGCTATGGTAACTATTTTATACTAACTATTGTGATTTAGTGTGATTTGAGCATGGAATTCAAGTAATCAAGAGGGTGGAAACAATCGTCAAGTGTTAGGAGGTACACGACCTTGACCAAGGGATGAAAGTATCAGGAAGTACAAGTGATTCATGTGTAGATCAATGCATCATTCACCTATTAATTCCTAGCAACATTCTCAAATAAACAAGCAAAGAGGTATGTTGAGTGCATATATAAATTTTATGTTTCCATGATATAAGTAAGATATCAAACATGTAACTTAGATTGATTTGCAATTTCATTCATAAATATTAGATCTTCCCTATGGATTTTTGAATGCATAATGTCTCGTTGATTTCAATATATTTATTGCAAGTACTCTTTTCAGCATGAAACTCCACTCAATTGAGGTCTCTTACTAAATGCAAGGCAATTATCCTATCAATGATGATACGTTTTTGCATGCATTTTATGGGGAAATCTTATTAATAGCTATGGTTGGGTTGTTCATTGTTTTGTGAAAATATATACAAGTAGATTGGGACATTAGAGTTATAATGATATTACATTATCTAGAAATTCAATAAATAGAGTAGTTTAAAGTTAGATAACCGTAAACATCTAACTCATGTGGCAAAGTTATGTGATAATCTCTTCTTACTATAAAAGACTTGGCATCAAAAATAGATAGGATTTATAGCCTATAAGTCCTCACTAGATAATTATTAATTAGTGAGTATATTATTAGGAGAGTGAGAAAAAAATTATGAAAAAGTTAATAGAATGATCATGTAGTAATCTATCAAGTATAACACGATATATGACCTTGACTGTGCACTCAACTAATTGTTTCAATATTATAATTTATAAATGATTATATAGTATAAGTTATAAGTTATATTAGTCAAATTTAATGATGGGGCATAGAGCTATGACTCTTCTCAAGTCAAGAATTCATGACTGTGTAAACATTACACCTTATCAGGTACAAGGGTGGAGCACACCAATGTGCCATTACATTTCAGCTTCTCATGGTCTTAGATAGGCCATAAATTTATTATAGTCTAATGCCTACAGAGGTGATGGTCTTGTCAAAATAAGTAAGAACTAAATCCTTGCTACACATAGGTTGTTATGTTGACATGTCATGGAGTAGATAAGGTTGAAATGAGGTTAATGTAAGAGCGATGGACAAATAAGAGAGTAGGAAATAAATAGGCATTTAAGGAAAGCAATTTCCTCGATTCCACTAGGCAAACAAAAGGCATTTATGAGGCGTGGAGTCCCACTATTGGGATAGGGTGAGTTTTCAGGCCAAGGACTAAGGAGACTGACAATGAGCATGCAGAGATGGGCACCCTATAACTTAGTATGGTCTGCTTAATTTGAGGGGGTACAAACAAAGAAGTGTAGGGGAAGGAGATTAATGGCTGATAGTAAATTGCAGGAGACAATTTTCCTCCAGGGGCATCGACTTAACAAATCACATTGCCCTGCCTATGCTTCCATGTTTTGCATACATGTTTGCCAGGACATAGGAACATCGGTGCTAGCAAGGGTTGTTGAATATGGTTTTATACCTACCAATCACATTTTCTTGTAAGATTCTAAAGCCTTTTTAACAAACCCTCCTATGCTTATCTTGCAATCATAAAGTTTCATGAGGTGATAATAGCTATGAGTTTTAGGGGTGGGTACGTTGAGAGTGTCATCTGATGTTGGTGTAGCATTCAGGTCCATATTAAAAAATTTCAAAAAAAAGAGGACTTTAGAGCCGTCATCAAGTGACCTGTTCAAATTTACGAGGTAGGAATTGTCTGGAAAACCTTATTCTCTATTAATGTCACAAGGTACTCATGTATAATTAAAAAAAAAAAAAAAAAAAAGCTTATAAGATAATCAATTTATTAGTACCTATTCTGGTTATTAATGGAAAGTGTGTTTATTACAACATTGGATCATATGGGTCCTAGCCCATAATTTATCAACAAAATGAGACTAAGATATTGTGTATTACCAGTTGGACATGATTAGAAGAATGTTTGAAATGGTCATGGCCAGAAAACAAGTTATGTAGTGTGGAGTTAGACTAAATGTGTGGGTGAAACTAATTAACTTCCTCGTTGTCTGAAAAATATATAATGGGCTCTAAGAATTGAGAAGCATATCACACTGCCATATATATTGACATTGGTTAGTGCTGCTTGATGAGCATTTCTGACAACCATTAAATATCAGCTTGATCATAGACACTGTTGCTTAAGCACCCTCCTTGTGTTGTTAGTTAAGATGTTATGACAATCAATGGCACTATCACTATAGAACCTTCCATACTTCATGTTTAAGATTCTAGTATCTACTGAGAATTGAAACCACATTTAATATGATCTCAAACAATGTTGATTTTGTATTTTGAGCAAGAAAGATAAGTACACAATAGTGTTACTACTTACTAAGTTGCCATTAGTTTTATGTCCAAAGTCATTCTATATACTCTAGTCAGTTACTACTACCGAAATATTCAGTCGGTAAGCATAGAGCAGTCGGTAATAGAAGAAAGTAGTGACAAAGCCTAGAATACACTGAGCTATCTACCGAGTAACACTCTATGTCTACTGAGCATAAAAAATGATATATCGAGTGAACACTCACCGAGTGAAACGTGTTACCAGATTCATTGAACCTAGACACACATAGGAAACGTGTTACAAGATTGAGGAACAAAGAACCATTATCACATTGGAAATTGCACTTAAAGATTTTGTATGATTTTGAGGTCATCTATCCAATGAAATATTTTGTATGGTTATTTATTCGATAAATCATGTTTGTAAGATCGAAGCAATGAACCAGATCACCGATATAAGAGATCTATTTATACAACATGGATTGAGGATAAAAATATGAAAAAACAAAGATATATGAAACAAGACATGTGTGATAGATAAGGAAGCACTGAGTATTGTGACTGTCAGAGACATAGAGGTCACCGAGAAGGATTTCAGAGAACAGTCAAGGAACAAAGTAAACAGAAGGGTTTACCGAGTTAATCTATGGGTTACTGAGGTATGCTATAAGCAAGGTAATCTCATTTTGAGCACATAGAATTTGCTATAACATTTGAGATGTGAAGTTACAGATATTTGTAAAGATTTTATTGTTATAGATTGAGTTGTAAGAGAAACTTTTAATAGGGTAAAAGACACTAACAAAGTCTATAAATTGTAAAGCCTTTAACCAGGTGTAGCATTTAGAATAAGTGTTGTAAAATCCTTTAGCAAGGTAGATCTAACGATCTTGATACTCCTAACAGGGTAAGCTATCAGAAATAGCTAAACATGTAGCTCTAACCAAGCAACCTTTATTATTGTAGTAGTGAAGTTGTGGGTGCCATCCCCACCATAGTTTTTCTCTCTAACCAAGAGTTTCTGCGTAACCAAAATATATGTGTTATGGAGTGAATCATGTATGATTGTTATTTATTTATTTTATCTTTATGTTATGTTACATCAGTTTTTGGTTTATGCATAATAGTAAAGTTATTCTTGAAGAAGAGATTTGAAGTATTGATTCACCCCTCCCCTCTTAGTACATTAGCTTTCCATATTGGGCCTAACAATTGGTATCAGAGCTTCAATCTTGGAAATGGGTTTAACAGCCTAAAGAGAAAGATCTTATCAATGGAAGGCTACAGACAATCTCAGAGAATTGTGAATCTTCAAAATGAATTGGATCATGCTAATCAAGTGATTGCAGACATGCAAAGACAAATGCAAAAATCTTTTAAAGTTAGAAGAAGATTATTTGATGATTTGTAGGACTCTCAAGAGTTAGTGGAACAAATCGAAACATCATTTGAGAACAGTATATTTGAAGAGACTGAAGAGATGATTAGAGAACTGAAGGAAAAGAACAAAGCACTGACCGATCAGCTAAAAGCAATGAAAAGAGGACATGAACATTTCAACACATAAATGATTGAAAATCTTGATGCATTGAGGACAGTTGAGGATAAAGTAAGAGATCTAGAAAGAGAAAAACAACAGCTTAAAGCATTAGTATTTGAAAAGAATGATGAAATCACAAGGTTGATTGTGATTCAACAAAATCTGTCAAATCAATTGGGTTATGCACATCATGAAGCAAATCTGAAAGATGATGAGAATCAAGCATTGAAACTTGATGTATCAAGGTTGACTGATGAACTTGAAACAAAGAAGAAATCCAAAGAAACACTAAAAAAGAGTCATGAAGCATAAAAGATGTTGGATGAGCAATTGAATACAAAAAGATCCAACAAAGTTGCAGGACTTGGTTACAAAGGAAAAGACTCTACTGAGAAGGGAATCCATACTATCGAGAGAGGAGAACCATCAAAGAAAGCTGGAAACAAGAAGAATATCAAAGGAAAGAAGCCTATTTGCAACTACTGTGGAAAACAAGGACATACTGCTAATATGTGCCAAATCAAAAAAAGGTAAGCTATCGAATGTCACTAGGTCTAATGGTTATTGTTACAATTGCAATAAATATGGTCACACATCTAACCAATGTAGGACAAAGTCTGCTAGCAATTATCAGAAGGCAAAATTCAAAGGATTTTGTAAAACCTGCAATAGATATGGACATAGTTTTGAAAGTGTTAGTTTAAGAAAAAGAACTATATGTGGCCTGCACACCGAGCAAATACTAGAGGCTACCGAACTCACACAGATCCTAACCGACAGTATTCTGCAGTACCATGGGATTACAATACAAGGATATGGTGTGAATTTTGTGGAAGATATGGACATATAAGTGCCAACTGCTTTATAAGGTTTGGAATGAATAATTGAAGATCATGGAGAAATCCTGGTATGGCATGTTTTCATTGTCATAAAGTTGGACACTTGGCTAGAGATTGCAGAGATCAACCTAGAGGAGACACTGAGGAAATAAAAGGTAAATTACAGATGATTTGGAAAAAGAAGGAAATTGTGTCAAATGAAGAAAGCACCTTATCTACCGAGTTAGGTGCACCTATTCCAAATTAATCGATGAAGGTATGAAGGGACTACATTCTCTCAAAGGTTAAATCTTAACAGTTCCTATTTTATCATGTACTTAATTCAAAATCTGCATAACTAAAGATGCATTAGGAATTTTGAAATTTTATCAAGTCTTTTGGAAGCCTGTCTAGTCAGTGAATACAGGAAGTCTGACTACTCGGTAAAAGGATAAAAAGGAAGTGGTATCGAGTGCATTTAATGTTTTCTAACCTAACTACACGAAGCCCGATAAGGTATATTGTGTACTTAAAGCTTTTGCGCGGTCATTTTACACTTACCAAGTTTTCAAGAAAGTAGAGCAAAGTGATTCTAAGGTGATCAAACCCCCTCCGAAGTGAAATTCAAGGTATTTACATCAATCACAATGCATTGTCAAGCTAGTTTACCGATCATATCAGTTGTGAATATTAATTTTATATTTGCTAAGTGAAAGCGTCTGTCATTTAAAAGTCTTCAAACCCTAAGGATCTTTTGTAAGTGATTATCTGAAATATGCAATGGTACCTAAGATCTAGAAGCCCGTTGTTGTTGAGAACATTGAAAATCCCTCACTGAAATACTCTCTAACTCCCAAAGTAGCATCTGAACCGGATGATAAAACTGTATTTTCACTCATTCCGGATAGAGTTTTACTAGTTGAGGATGTCAGATTCTTCACTAAGTGTCATGTTGAGGAACTAGGTCATGTTGAAATCAAGGACACATATGATGAATTGTATATCGATGGGAAATTGGATAGCAAGTATGAACACATTAAAGTCAAGGGATTGACCGAAGCCCTAACCTACCCATGAGTATTCAAACCCCAGTGGGTCAAGTTTGTTCTGAGCAAAGTTCATGATGATTTCATGTGGTTAGAGGAGCAACCATTCAAGATCACCAAGGAAATCATTCATTTGATCACCCGTTACCCTATTTTTGTTCATGCCCGAGCTCAGAAAATGATATCACAAAAGGAATTGATCACTTTAACCGGAGTTGACTCTGATTGCAGAGGACTGAAATTGAACAATGTGATAGATGCAGAGCTGAAGTTTGCCATTAGAGTAATTGGTTATTGTTTCTTTCAATCAGCAAGGGAAAAAAATGTACCCTGTGTAGCAGTCGACATAGCATATAAAATTGTGAAGAAAGGAATGAAAATTGATCTATGCAAAGTATTGTTGAAAAACCTGTTTGAGAATCTAAACACCACAAGGAAGCCGAAGAAGAACAACTCGGCAAACACACTGAAGTTTGGATCACTTTTGGTATGCATGTTTTTCTATTTTGAGAAATTCTTTCCATCAGTCGGTAATGTAGTTTGGGAGCTACACCGACCAATCACCTATCAAATCAATGACTTCATCAAAAAGCTAGGTGATAACTTTAATGATATTATGGATGATTACTTTAGCAAGTTTCAAGAAAAGATGCATAACAGGTATAGAATTCCACCCAAGTTAGTAGAGAAATATAAGGATGACATATGCTTTGAAGTTGACACCGACTACTGCTATGTTAATGATGTGGAACCGAGAACTCAATCTTTGCCACCTATGGGTTATGAGATTGATTTTGACATCACACAACAACAGATAGATGCTTTTCTTACACTACCAAGGCATGCTACTGAGCTAAGATATGGTACATATGAAGAAGTTAAAGAGAAAGTTAAGATGAGCATTGTAGTACCAAAGGCTACAAGGAAAGCAACAAAAATGATCAAGGCATTAACAGAGAAATTTGGAGAAGGTTCTTCCTCCACACCTATCAAGGGCACTCTAGTCATCACTGAGGAGGAATCTGAAGCCCAAGAGGTAGCTATTACATTGAGCACCGAGTTACCTAAAGGGAAAGTTCTAAAAAGGAAGAAACAAGATACATCAAAGGTATCACCGACTCCTTTAGTAAAGCGCCCTAACACAAGATCATCTGCAGCATCACCGAGTAAGAAACCAAAGAATGTTGCCACACCAAAGGTACAAAAACTTATAAGAAATCTACTCGGAGACTCATTTTGGCTAAAGAGTCTAGTGACACTGAATTTGAAGACAAAAGTAAATTTCAGATTGTCAAGAGTAAAAAGGAAGATGTACATAGTGTTGATAATTTTTATGCTAATCTGAAGCAATATGGTGGATTTGGATCATTTAGATATGTTAAGTATGAATCTAGAAATGATACAGAAAAGAGACAAATTGAAGAAGCCGTAATTTGCACTCTTCTGAAATTCTGATTGGTCCCATTGGAAGGAACTAATTCTCTTCCAAAAGAATTGTATGTGCATATTGATAATAGGTGGACATATGCCATGGACTCAAAAAAGAAGATGAGAGAAAGAAGTTTGGTACATCTCTTTCCAGACATGTCGGTAGATGAGATCACTGAACATTTGAAAAACTACCACAAAAACTTCCTAGTCAAGCAAAGAGCCTTAAAATTGATGAATGGGCTTTATTTGGAAGTAGAGAATGAGACCAAAGAAAAGTATTAGGAAATATTTCAAACTAAGAATGCTGGTGAGCAAGCTGAAATTGAAATAGTTGATGTCACCGAGCAAGATCCTGATATCACCAAGCAAGACCCTGCTGACACTATACAAATTGATGAGGATATCATGGACAATGAGGCACCAGAATAGGAAATGATAGAAGGGAATGCATATGCCAAAATAGTATCCGGTGAGTCAATTTTGGAACAAGTTCAGCCCTATCCTCTGGTCACTCAGCCTGTTTCAACCGAGGCCCCTCAGGATACTAAACAAGGAACATAGGGTCACAAGTCTATAGAAGGAGAAGCTACTTCTCAGGCCACCGGGGAATAGACTTCTCAAGCTCCTTCTAGCATTGAAAATGTTACAACTGAGACCCTGAGCAAGGAGGCACCAAAGGACACTACAGAGGTTCAAGAAATTGACAAAAGTGTTGCCTCTATCGAGCAACCTACCGAGAGTCAACAAACCTCCCAAGCCATTGTATTAGTTCAACCGGTGAAAGCTAAAGAAAAGAAAATGAAAAAGCATAGCTTCAAATTAGATTTTTCAAAACCAATAGTGTTGCCAAATGTAGATATATCCAAATTAAAAGGGCAAGCACTCATTGAATTCGGTGAACTATGCAAAGCCAAAGTAGAATAGGATAAACAAATGGCTATTCAAAAGAAAAACAAAGTACTTCAGAAGGTGAAAGCACTATTAACAAATATGATACCTGAAGCTACAGTGACAAAAGATGCAGCCATCCATATTCAACTGGATGAACTCCTAACTAAAATAGAGACATCTGGAGTAGACGCATTTGAATACTTGAGCAAGTTAAAGGACAAAGACCTCACTGCTAAAATAATTGAAGAGGTACATACATCTATTGCTATTGGCAAAGTAAAACTTGTCAAATTTATTGCTGAGTTGTCCCCTCAACTCAAGCATATTCTTTATTTATTTCAGAAACTTTGTACATTCTCTTTATTCATTAAAGATATTAAAAATAAAACATAAGTGATTGAGAAAGAGATCACCGATCTCTCAAATAAGTTGACCACTGAGCTAAATGCTATTCAGCATTTCTATACAAAGTTACAAAAGCTCATGGCTCAACAATTGGAACTTAGGAATGAAGAGCACCAAATAAGGATGGACATTGTGACTCTTCAAACCTTATTCATTCCATACTTGTCCTCCGTCCAAGAGCAGATCAACAAGGCTACCTCCCTATCCACTCAACCAGAGGGAAGCACTTTAGATGGACTAATTTCACTATTAGCTGACATTACAGCTTAGAATTCACTCATGGATAGTGTCAAGGATGCCCTCTCTACCACTCTCACCAATGCAAGGACAAAGTACAAATCCATTTTTGACCAGTTGCCTCCACCGAATGGTAACTAAGTTTTGATGTTTGTCAAAAAGGGGGAGTATAGTATCAAAGTAATCAGATTATCAAAGGGGGAGTGTAGTATACAAGGGGAGTATACTGAGTAGTAAACCGAGCAGTATACCGAGCAGTAAACCGAGCAGTGAACCGAACAGTGAACTGAGCAGTGACAACCGAGCAGTTAATACAAAATATTGTTCACAATGCATGCATAATCAGAGTTTTGTACAGTATATTGATAAGGGGAGTATATCTGAATATACTATTTTATTGACTATTGTATATACTGTCTGATTAGTCAAATTTTGTAAGTATATAGATTTTTGAGTTATGACTTTGAAAGAAGTTTTGTCAAACATCTCAACTAATGTCAAAAGGGGAGATTTTTACTACTTACTAAGTTTCCATTAGTTTTATGTTCAAATTCATTCTATATACTCTAGTCGGTTACTACTACCGAAATATTCAGTCCGTAAGCATAGAGCAGTCGGTAATAGAAGAAAGTAGTCAAAGAGCCTAGTATACACCGAGTTGTCTACCGAGTAACACTCTATGTATACCGAGAAACAAAAATGATATACCGAGTGAAAAGTGTTACAGATTCATTGAGCCTAGACACATATGGGAAACGTGTTACAAGATTGAGGAACAAAGAACCGTTATCACATTGGAAATTGCACTTAAAGATTTTGTATGATTTTGAGGTCATCTATCCAATGAAATATTTTGTATGGTTATTTATTCAATAAATCATGTTTGTAAGATCGAAGCAATGAACCAGATCACTGACATAAGAGATCTATTTATACAGCATGGATTAAGGATAAAAATATGGAAAAACAGAGATATATGAAACAAGACATGTGTGATAGATAAGGAAGCACTGAGTATTGTGACTATCAGAGACACAAAGGTCACCGCGAAGGATTTTAGAGAACAGTCAAGGAACATAGTAAACAAAAGGGTTTACTGAGTTAATCTATGGGTTACTGAGGTATGCTATAAGCAAGGTAATCTCATTTTGAGCACATAGAATTTGCTATAACATTTCAGATGTGAAGTTGTAGATATTTGTAAATATTTTATTGTAATAATTTGAGTTGTAAGAGAAACTTTTAACAAGGTAAAAGACTCTAACAAAGTCTATAAATTGTAAAGCCTTTAACCAGGTGCATCATTTAGAATAAGTGTTGTAAAATCCTTTAGAAAGGTAGATCTAACGATCTTGATACTCCTAATAGGGCAAGCTATTAGAAATAGCTAAACATGTAGCTCTAACCGAGCAACCTTTATTATTGCAGTAGTGAAGTTGTGGGTGCCATCCCCACCACAGTTTTTCTCTATAACCAAGAGTTTCTGCGTAACCAAAATATATGTGTTATGGAGTGAATCATGTATGATTTTTATTTATTTGTTTTAATTTTATGTTATGTTACAGCAGTTTTTGGTTTATGCATAACAGTAAAGTTATTCTTGAAGAAGAGATTTGAAGTACTGATTCACCCCTCCCCTCTCAGTACATTAGCTTTCCATATTGGGCCTAACAAATAGTTCACATTCAATTGGACTAATATTTAAAGTCATACCAATTTATTCTTATTAAATCCTTACACATTATCATTCTTTGTCTTTATTATAATAAGATTTTATTCCAAGTTTGAGATCCTTAATAATTCTCATTGTTCTCAAGCTTCCTAAGTTGTAGATTCGTAATATCATATGTTGATTTATTATGATGGTTTTAGGACCATTGCTTCCAACTAGATGATTGAAATGATGTCAAATTTAGGTATATTATATTGATCTTGTTTTGATTATCAACATTATTATATGATGCCATGATACAAATTGAGCGAGGTATTCATTAGGGGTTAACTAGTATTGGTTAATGATCATGTTTTATAGATATGAGCATAATCATGTACTTTATATCACTTGAAAATTGTATGATTTAAGAGTGATTCTTATCATGAGAGTTGTAAGAATCAAAATTGTGTTTATAACTCTTGGGAGATCACATAAGTGTGGTAGAGATAATCCATTGATAGTGAAGCATATAGACTAGTTTTACTTTTATCACTATTTTACAATCAACATTGGTTTATGGGTTATAGATGGACCTTTTGTTTTAGCTAGGTCATTGTCTCTATTTCACCTAAGTGGGTGGCAGTCGACAAGAAAAATGTCTGGGGTAAAGGGACCCTAGAAAGGGTTGCATAACCACTCCTTTATATACCATGATGTTAGATGGGTTTTAAATAGTTTCAAGAACTATGAAGTCTCTGCACCTTCACATAGGCAAGACCATCTGTGATAAGCCCCAAAGACACTAGTTCTTGCCCTTAGGTTTTGCAATTCTAAGTTTGGTTTAGTCTTTCCATTCCCTCAAAATATTATGTATTCTCGATTTATCTGTGCCCTCTTGATTCAGTTGTGCTAGCTTTTTGAAATGAATTTCTCTATCCTTTCTATAGAATCGCTTTATCAATGTCTCGCTGAAATCTCCTAAGGTAGCGATTGAATCTTTCCCTTGGGCCATCATTCCATGATATCGCCATTCATGAGTCATCCCCTCAAGGTGCAAGTTGGCAAACTTGATGGCCTCTTCTTCAAACTTAGGCTTCAAAAGGAAACATGCATCCAATTTTTGCAACAAAGCTCTTACTGAAGAGCTATCAGATACAGTAAAGGTGGGAATGGTGATCTTTCCAATGCAGTGTTGAATGTCCTTTTGGGGATGCTCATCACATCTTCTCCTCCTATGCCCATTCCTTGTCTTCATCTTATACTATTTTGTAAAGGAAGTGTCTCTTCATATGCCAACACTTAGGGAGTTGTATTTATCATGAAGTCTTGCCATTTCATCTCCTTGATTGGGTTTCTCTTCTTCCATTGGTATTGTCCCTTCCTTTTCCAAAAAATTGGCTTTAAAGGCTCTTGTATTTGGGTTAGCTAATTCCCTATCAGTACCAGAGCTACTCCCTTTGATCCCATTTTTAATAGGTTTACCAGTACTGAGTGGTTGATATAGTTCTCTTAGGAGTTGGACCATCTCAACCTTGGTGCCCCTCAAATGCGTATTATTTAAATAAATAAATAAATATCCATCAGAATTATAATGGAAACTAAACTTTGCATCAATGACCAAACCGTCAGACCAACAACATCCTCGTCAGTGCAAAGTTTCTGGCAGCCGTTGGAATTACGATGGCAACTAAAGAAACATCCGATGAGGATTTTGTATGTTAGACATCACTTTCTTGTTGGATGATCGTCGATGCATATTCGTGGGGAGCATTAGAATTCCAACTTGAATTTGACAACATTTTTTGTCGGAGGAGTAATCATGTCCGCCATCGGAATAGTTTAGAGTGTCGTCAGAATTCAGATGGTAAATGACATATTCGAAAAGTCCGATGAGGAGTTTTCAATGGCTACATTTTTCAAAAAATGGACAAAAAGTAGTCAAAATTATGACGATAGACCATCAGAAATTAGCCCCGAATGTACTAGTGGTACATGAAGAAACACACACAATAGCATAATATGTTCTATACTTATGGTTGTTTCGAGTTCTGTGGGTATATGGTCATTGTCTATATAAATGTACAAATGTATATAGACAATAACCATATAGCCAAAAAACTTGCTATAATAAACAACAGTTTTCTTATTCAAGGGTGCTCATTCAGATTGTTACACACTAAATAACTAAATTCCTTATACAGTCAATGTTACATTTTATAAATCTTTCAATTTAAATTATATTATTTTTAGTAAACGAAAATTTCTTTCAATATAGTCACTGCAAAAAATATTAATAACCATATTGGATGTCCAATGATGGTTTATGCTCATTCGTAGCTGCTTTATGCTTTGTATATTGATGATTTATTTGTATGTGTCTTACAGTTTCATTTCAATGCTCTGTTATAGTGTAATGTGCCTATATGGTTATTGTCCACACACACACACACACACACACACACACACACACACACACACACACACACACACACATGTGGGTGTATGCATGCACGCGTGTGTGTGTGTAGAAGAAAACTGAATAATTCGAAACAATGGAGGACTACATATTTAATATGACATGACCGACTATTTCCCACAAAAAATCGAATTTGAAAATAGATAGCTACCGCAATCAAATGCATTGCACATTCAAATTATATTATAAGACTGAATTTTCCATGTCACTTTCATTACAATCCAATTCATTGCATATTTTTGAGTTCTGCAAATTCCTTTTACACATTCCTTATGTAATTATTTGTTTGCAATATTGATGTATGTTATACATATTCATATGCATATGTATGTATATGTGCATATGTACAATTCTATGTACATTTGCATATATATGTAGATGGATATGTATATGTTTGTACTTATGGATTTGAATATGTATGTATGAATGTGTAAGGATTGTACGCAGGTTGTCAAATGTTAAAGATGGTCATAAAGTTGTTCTGCATTCAAAGATGTATGGATGATTTGTTGTTACAACATTACACTACCCTCGATTATTACTATATTTTGCAGGCGTGCTAGAGCATCGGGGAAAGATCCATACTTGTGGAAGATCATCATATCAATGTAAATATGTTTATTAACACACTTCAATTCTTTGGATATTATGCCTTTAATGCTTACATTTTATAGTAATTTGTGTAGATATCTTAGGTATTTATGCATTTCTTATTAAATGTGTTTCTTAACACACTTTAGTTTGTTTTGCATTTTGTTGTGATTGTTATGGCAGACAATTACAAACACAATAAGGAGTCACTATGTTGAAGACAACAAGCCTTCCTCTCAGGTAAAGTCAATATGACTTGATTTTGGCAATGATCTAGTAGACAATGCAATTAGTGATTTATTTACATTTTAATTTGTGAATTGTTTATGTTTTAATTTCTAAATTGTTTATGTTTCAATTTGTTTAAATTTCTCACTTAGTTAATATGTTTCAATCTTCTTTTTGTGGGACTTTACTTTGGCAATGATCTAGTAGACAATGCAATTTCAGATTTGTTTATGTTTCAATTTGTGAATTGTTCATGTTTCAATTTATTTAAATTACTCACTTAGTTCATATTAATGCAAGAAACACACTCAGTTCATATTGATCAAAAGGAAGTTCCCTATTTGAGAAAAAAACAAGACAAAGAATTATTTTATAGTGCCTTAAAAGATATTTTGTTAGATACTCCCAACAAAGAAAACTTGGTAGCTAATAAGATATCTTGTAAGGCACTAGAACATAGTTCTTTGTCTGGTGCCTTTTTACAAATAGGACACGTCCTTTTATCATTTCGATGCAATGACCTAGTAGACATATTGCACACTGCAATTTATATATGATTGCAATTTGAATACTTATAAGTGTTCAAATTTCTCACTATCAAAAGAGGACATATCAGTGGCATCTGAATAATCAGATGCCATTGATATGGCCTTTTTGATAGTGAGAAATTTGAACACTTATGTGACATGTTTTGATAGTGAGAAATATATGAGATATCGAAACAATGGATTTTTGAAAACATTACAAAATATGGCCGTATGTCATTCTATAATTACATTATAGTTATATCAAAACTCAAAATCTTCTCTTCAGAGGGCTTACAAAATATAATTGATAACAAAACCGATCAATTCTCCATATGGGTATTAAATGGAGGTGTAACAAATACAAACCCAATAGACTGTGGCCTACTAGGGTTTGGCCCAACAATGGTGTTTTCTTGGCTGGGAGGGGTTTGTAGGCAACTTGATGTTTGAGTAAGGAATGCCTAGTTTACACCTGAAGTAAGTTGCATGGTGTCTGAGGATCCAGGTGTAGTCCCAAATTGCATAGTATTAATAGCTGCAAAGGCTAGGGACAAGAGGTTCATCATTTCCATGAGAATTGGGTATCAAGTGGGTAGAGGTTCTGCGACTGTGGCCACATCTTTTGTCCTCTTTCCACACTTGACTGCCTTTTCAGATTTCATCCTAGCCTTCTCAAGCTTTTATTTTGCATCTTTCTTTGCCTTCTCTTGTCTTCAATTGAACTTGTCTTGGGAATCCTATAATTTTTTGGCCTATTTTTCCACCCTCATGGGCTCCTTTTCTATCAATTCTGCTTCACATTATGCCTTCCTTTGTCTCATCTGGTCTTTCTTTCATTCTGCCAATTCCTCATCTCTTTTCCTTTTAGCCTCTTTATCTTTTTCCCTTTGAATGTACTCATTAGATTTCAAGATCTGTGATTGGCTACTAAGACATAGCACCCCTTTCCTACCTCCACGTGAAGATTGATTCATCCTCTACACTGGAAGTCTTAAGAATCTGGTGATTTTCCTTAACACTTGCTAACCATCCTCTTGTGTACATGGCACAAACTCAGGTTCATTTTCAATTATGTGAACTTCATCTTCACAATCAACACCATCTTGCTTCTCCCAATTGACTGCATTGCTGAAGTAATGTATCACATCTACTGGATCAATTTCTGCTAGACTTGGCATGGAAAGGGTTATATCATCATAGTTGGCTACTTCTTGGGTCTAGTTTGGTATGTTAGCTTGTGTTGGCTGATGAGCTTAAAATATGCTCATAATTTGGATGTTATGATAAACTTTTAAATGCCTTTATTTTTGTTATTTCATGGCTGTTCAAACTTTGTTGAAACCTTTTATTGGGATATCTTGTAGCAAGATACTTTTATATTCCTGCAGCTCATTCTGTTGACTTGATTGCATTTATTGCCCCGTTGACTCCCTAAAATGACTGGTATATCGTATATAGTTTTTGAATGATGAAGTAGATTTAAAATGTGTGATTAATGAATAGATATCGTGTATGTGCCATATGCCTTTTCTGTTGCCTATTGTTTCACAGGTTGTTGAAGAATGATCGAGTCAAGTGCAGCCGATCTCGGCCTTGCAGTAAAGTCCATTTCCTGTAAGACTTCGAGGGAGCTCCGATGAAGACTCTTTGACCGAAACCATGGGAAAGAATTTTAATGACAATCAATCTGGAAAGAGTGGAGTGCTAGATTCTCTCTGGATCGGGTTGAACGCATAAATTCATTTATGAAGTTTGTTCCTTGATTCGGGGATATATTTTACTTCCACATATTTCTTTGATAGGGTTAGTTAGTTAGTTGCTCTCTTATTTATAAATAAAGTTCTCCTCCTGGGCGAGAGAGAAGAGAAAAAAAAAGAGAGATGATAGTTAGAGTAAGATAGAATCAGCGTAGTAGATATCATGTAAGAATCAATATGATAATGAAAGACAGAATCTGTTTAACCAGAGACAGAGTTTGTTGTTAGTTTCCATATCAACAAAACAATGTATATCATTCTGTTTTTATGAATAAAGTTCAATGAAGTTCTGAGTTTAGCATCTGCGTAATCAGTAGATGCTTGCTAAGGGGGCCCACTTAGTAAGTATCTGTAGCTAGTTAGTTAGTTGTTCTTTCCTGTTAAGCTTCAGTTTACTTTCGTCTTTAAAGTTTTTATACAAACTCAACCTTATATTGCTCTTGCAGCACAAGGAATGCATCACTGTGCCTGTTCTTGCAGCATAAGGCCAGTTCATAGTTTGTGTTTCAGTTGTAGTTATCATGGTTTTTGTTTTAATCAAATCATAGTTGAGTTAAAGAACTTTGCATTACGTTCCTGTAGCGTAGATAGAATTTCTTTCTAGTATTTATTTCTGCTAAGATTTGACCAAAATGAGTTCCTAGTGCATATATTTTGCTACGCCATTTAAAGTATACATCCCCTAGTTTGACAAGTAAATGAACATCTATAGAGAGAGATATTGGTCACTTGTTGGAATGCCCAATTCCCAGGAAAGGTTTTACTGTGATTTTCATATCCTTTTATGGGCGCGACCATTTTTGGCACCATTGCCGGGGATGGCGTCTAGCTAGGAGTTTATCAGAAGTCATTCTTAGCATTAGTATAGCTTGTTAGTAAAATTTTCTAGATCCTTCAAGCCACTATTCATCATATTGCATGCATAGAAGAAGAAGAGACACCCTGGGAAGGTTCCTCCCTGAAAATATGTTTATTGAACTACCATTTGACCTAGCTGACAACGAACCTGAGGAAAATCCATTCGCTCTGTTATTCCAGCAACCAAACATGGCAAATAATCCACCTAATAATCCACCTCCTGCATTTGAGTTTCCCATTGTTCCCCAGGGAGATACTGACAATCTTAAAAACATTCCCTCTTCTTTGCTTCCAAAGTTTTATGGCCTGGTCACAAAGGACCCAGAAACCTTTCTATTTGAATTTGATGTCCTCTATCGCAGTTATGACTACAACACAGACACTCATAAACTGAAGTTATTTCCTTCTACCTTAAAGGAAGGAGCTCTTAGATGGTTCATGAGTTTGGGAAGAGGTGTCGTCGATAGTTGGGCGGCCATGCAGACAAAATTCCTTGAAAAGTATAAGGAATATTGTAAGAGCGCCAGCAAAGGTGATGACATATTCCGAATTCAGCAGAAAGACGATGAAAGTCTGGAAGATTATATTTCCAGATTCTTGTTTTCACTAAAGAGGAACTCAAACCATACTCTCAACGAGGACTCTCAGAAACTACTATTTCTAAGGGGAATCAGTGATACTTGTATAGAGGCCCTGGACCTGATGGGAGGAGGTGATATAACCCAGTTGCCTTGGGATGATATAAAGAAAATATGTCTTAACTACTCTCGAGCAATAGTTAAGAAAGGTCGAGGTCATCATGCTACAATAGGGAAGTCTTCTTTTGGTGGAGTTTTCTGAATGGAGATAACAAATTTGCTATCTAACTTTAAGCAAGACATTATTAATAATATGGCTACGCAACTGGACACTATGCAAGCTCGGAAGAAACATGAGGAGGCTGAAGCAGTTTTGGCCGAGTTATGTCCATACTACAGACAAAAGAAGCATGACTGCAGATGCAAGATGGTGGCTAATTTGGAAGCCAAACAACTACCTACTGACTTCAAGCCAGTAGAAGGAGATGATGATCAAGTGTTCTTTGTTGCACAAAGAAGACCATGGGCCCAAAGACAAGGTATGCTTCAAGATCCTTTAACTTTTGGTAATTCCTATTCTGGCTATAATAACCAATGGCAACATGCATATGGACCACCACCACCCTGGAATCCACCTCAACTAAATTGGCCTAATTATCAGAACCAACAATGGCAATCCCCTCAAGGAGGATGGCAGTAGCCACAAGGGCAATGGACCCCACCTTCAGGAAATTGGCAGCAAAATCCTCAATGGCGAGGCCCTCAGCAATGGCAAAATCAGTCCTCTGGATTCCTGCAGCTTCCACAGCCACAACCATAGGCCCTTATGCCGCCTCCTGCAGCAACTACCACAAATCCTGGACCTCCAAAACAAACGCCTATGCCTGCCTAGCCGTTGCCCAATCCCAATAATAAGCAACAGCAGCAGTAGCCTACGTATCTTGCTGAAGCCAACCAATATCAAGATTATGCCTTAAACGTTAATGACATCCATTTGAGGTTTGGAACTACTTTACCTGCTCCAAAACTGCCTCTGATTACTGAAATATCAGATTCTCCCCATGAAGAATCTACTGCACCTGTTGTTCCTATTGAGCACATGCCCATAACTAATACAGTTCCTAAAGAGCCTGTTTTGTAAAATCAAGACAACCCACCTTTTCCTCAGAGGTTGCAAAGTACTACATATAAACCCATGGAAGAACCCACTTTTGACATTCTGGATCAGCTCAAGAATGTGCAGATTCAAATTCCTTTATTTCAAGTTATTAAAGATATTCCTATTTTTGGAAAAGCTATTAAAGAAGCTTGTTTGAAGAAGCCTGGACAAAAGAAAAAGGATCCTCAAACAATTCATGTATTAAGGAAATTGGCTGATATAATGTTGGGAAATGTAGTTATTCCAAAGTATATTGACCCTGGAAGTCCTGTAGTGCAGATAAATGTAAATGGCCAAGTTGTAAAAAATATTTTGATTGATTTAGGTTCTACCATTAATGTCATGACAAAGCATACTATGGACTCCTTGAACATTTCAAATATTAGGTCTACACCCACAGTTCTGCAGCTTGCAGATAGCTCCACAGTTAAACCTGATGGGATAGTAGAAGATGTAATTGTCACTCTTGAATCTTAGGAGTATCTTGCTGATTTCACAATATTATCAGTTAAGGCAACTTTAGGAGGGTATCTAGTTATTCTTGGTAGACCATGGTTAGCAACTGCTGATGCTTTTATAGGATGCCATTCTGGAGATATGACCATTTCTAATGGACAGTCTACAAAGAAATTGGCTTTGTATCCGCCTGTTAGACCTCAGCCAGATTTGTCCCAACCTGTTTGGCTAGATGTGGGGGAGGAAATTGAAGAAGCCAATTCTTTGGCTCAATTAATGATGATTCAAAATGACCCATTCTCACAACTTTAGAGTGAGGATGCCTTGCTGTTTCAAATTCTATAGTACAACTCTGATACGGGTAGTTCATCTGATCCAAATGGTACTCATTTACAATGTTTCTTGCAGCAACCAGATTCTGAAAGTTCACTGCCTAAACTTCCAGCGATTTTTCATAATTTACTTCCACAAGAGGTACAAACATTACCTGTAGACTTTATGAGTAATCTCACGGAGCAAATAGAATTGTCTCAAGGTCATTATTTGAGTATCAATAGCAAGCTGTCACAGTCTCAATAGGCTGATCTATTAAAAATGCTACAAGAACAGCATAAAGCTTTTGCATGGGAATATGGGGACATGCAAGGAATAGATCATCGAGTTTGTACTCATAGGATATATATCAAAGAAGATTATTCATCAATTAAACAACCTCAAAGAAGAGTAAATCCAGCACTTAGAGAAATAGTTAAAAGTGAGCTTCAAAAGTTGCTTGATGCTGGTTTTATTTATCCAATCTCTGATAGTCAATGGGTTTCTCCATTAGTCATTGTCCCTAAGAAAGGTGGAAAATGGAGAGTATGTGTAGATTACAGAGAATTGAATAGTGCCACTAAAACAGATCACTTTCCACTACCTTTTGTAGATCAAGTACTAGACTCACTGTCTGACAAAAGATATTTTTTCTTTTTGGATGGTTACAGTGGGTACAATCAGATAAAAATTGCCCCTGAAGATCAAGATAAAAAAACTTTTACCTGTCCATGGGGAACATTTGCTTATTTGGTCTTGCCTTTTGGCCTATGCAATGCGCCAGCAACATTTCAGAGAGCAGTAATTAGTATCTTTGCTGATATATCTCATGAATGTATGGAGATTTACATGGATGATTTCACTACCTATGGAGTCACATTTGAAGAAGCACTAGTGAATTTAGAAAAAGTATTGAAAAGGTGTAGAGAGCAAAATTTGTCTCTAAACAGTGAGAAGTGTTTTCTAATGATGGAAGAAAGTATTGTTCTAGGTCATCATGTTTCAAGGAATTGAATTCAGGTCGATCCTGCTAAAATTGAAGTAATTCAGAATTTACAAACTCCTGCAAAACAGAAAGATGCCAGAAGTTTTCTTGGTCATGCAGGGTATTATAGAAGGTTTATAAAAGACTTCAGTACAATTGCCAGTCCACTTTATGCTTTGTTAACAAAGGATTCCCAATTTGAGTGGACAGAGGCCTGTGAAAAATCCTTCTTACAACTAAAGGACTTGCTTACTAAAGCCCATGTTCTTCAAGGTCTGAAATGGAATTTGCCTTTTCACATACATGCTGATGCTTCTGACTTTGGCATAGGAGCAGTTCTGAGTCAAAAAGAAAATTTAGTTGAACATGCTATTTACTTTATCAGCAAGAACCTTTAAGGTCCTGAGCTCAACTATACTATCATAGAAAAGGAGTTGCTTGCAGTAGTGTATGCTTTGAATAAATTTAGGCATTATGTCACAGGTTATCAGATATTCGTCCATACTGACCATGCAGCAATCAAGTATCTGATGAACAAACCTGCCATCTTTGGTAGGTTGGCACGTTGGCTCCTATTGTTACAAGAGTTTGACATTACCATAATTGACAAACCAGGGAGAGCTAATGTTGTAGCTGACTTTTTATCAAGACTTCAATCAGCTACACCTATTGAACATGAGATCATTGATGATAGGTTCCTAGATGAACACTTGTTTTCCATCGCTACACATACACCCTGGTATGTAGACATTGCCAATTATCTAGCAGCAAACAGAATACTAGCCCACTTTTCTCCAAAAGAAAAGAAATTGTTAATAGAGAAAAGTTTTAACTTTTCCTTGATTGCAAATAGTTTGTTTTATACTGGACCTGATCAAGTAATGCGAAGATGTATAAGAGAAGATGAAACTTATGACATATTGCATGCTTTCCATGATGAACCATGTGGAGGACATTTTGCAGCAAAAAAAACATCAATGAAAGTTCTTACAACAGGGTACTACTGGCCAACATTATATAAGGATGTTGTGGCCTATACAAGAAAATGTGACAGATGCTAGCGTATGGGAAGACCAACTAAGTTCGATGAAATACCACTATATCCGCAGATAATAGTCACCCCTTTTGATAAATGAGGGATGGATTTTGTAGGGCCAATTGATCCACCATCAAATGGAAAGTCATACATTCTAGTTTGCACAGACTATGTAACAAAATGGGTCGAGGTAAAAGCTATGACTCAGGCCCAAGATAACAAAGTTGCTAAATTTTTGTATGAACAAATTTTCACAAGATTTGGAGTTCCCAGAGAGCTTGTAACAGATTAAGGAGCTCAATTTACGTCAAATCTGATCACTACACTAATGAATGACTATAAAATCAAACATAAGAAATCCAGCCTCTATCACCCTCAAGCCAATGGTCAGGTGGAGGTAACAAACAGAGAAATTGAGGTGATCCTCACAAAAACAGTGCAGATCCATAGAAAAGATTGGAGTAGTAGACTTCCTGAAGCAGTTTGGGCTTACAGAACTACATGGAAAACAACTGAGTTTACACCTTTTGAGCTACTTTATGGAAAAACAGGCATGTTACCCATAGAATTTGAACACAAAACTTTGAGGACAGCTCTTGAACTCAATATAGACATATCTGAAGCACAGAAGGACCATCTCCTGCAGTTAAATGCTTTGGACGAAATGAGAAAAGCCACCCTGCAGCATATAGAAGCAATCCAACAGCAAAGGAAGAAATGGCATGATCAACACATCAAAACCAGGAAATTTTCTACTGGAGATTGGGCTCTGTTATATGATTCCAAATAACAAGAAAACCAAGGTAAGCTCACAACACGCTGGCTTGGCCCCTATGAAGTTGAAAATGTGTTCGACAATGGAGCTGTACAGCTGGTAACAATAGACCCAGTCCGCTTCAAATTGCTAGTGAATGGCCACTGACTCTGGTTGTACCACAAACCAGTCTCCAAGGAAGAATTCATGCAACAGTTCGTTTAGGTTCCTCCCGCTACTCTTCTTGTAGCAGAAAGCTTTAGCCTTTCTCCTGCAGCGTTACCGTAATTTTCAAAAAAAACATGCCCATAATAAAGGTTTTCTTTTTAAAAAGGAAACCCCTTTTTCTCCATTTTCATTTATCACCCCCATTTCACTTCTTTATCTTCCATCCATCCATACCGTCCATCCATTCCATCCGTTCATTTCATCCGTCCATGTCACCCATCCACTTCATCCGTTCACATAAACCTTAATTAAGATATCTTTCCCACTTGTCAATTCATGCAGACGCCGTCATCTTTCTTCACACGTACGTGCAATTATCAAAGGTACGCCATATCTTTTCTTATTGCATATTTGATTTATTTCATTCTATTCATTTACTGCTATGCATGTATCAGTCATTATTACTTGAATCTCTACCTATTCTTTACGACATGTGAGGACACATGTCATACTTTAAGTAGGGGGCGGGGTAATCCATCTTTTAAAACCTGTCTTTTCGCCGCTGCCATAACTGCAAAACAATTTTTCTTTAATACTTTTCTGATACTTTCCAAATATGATCGCATGTATTAAGACTGCTTGTTCAAAAAGTTCATTTTTGAAAAAAAAGAAAGAAATGTGATAGCACGAAAGAAGAAAAACCAGAGCAAAAAGGGAAACAGAGAATTTGAATCTTCAGCAAGGAATTGAGTTCAGCTAAAGGAAAACTACAAATATGGGTGGTCAGTTGGTGCAACATGAGCCTATAGCTCATGAATTGTTATTGCAAAATCTGCAAACAGTCCACGCATTCAGCCTCTGTGGATGGTTAAATTATTTCTTGAGCTTAAATGATTTTGATAAGGAGGCTGCTGGAGAATTTTTGAGAACCTTTTCTGAAGAGGAAGCCACCGTATGGGGTCTAACAGTTGTTGCAACTGAAAATTAAATTGCTGAAGTAACCGGGCTTCCAGCCGTTGGAGAAAACTTTTCTTCAGACGCTGCAGCTGTAAGGGCTGAGTTTTCAATGCCTACTGATGGACCTCTAGAAGTCTCCAAGCAGGGATGCAAGCGCATATCATTGCCTCCTCCTTATTCAGAGTATGCTACTTACATAATCAGGTATTTGACCTGTGAAGGCCATTTTTCCTATCTGCATTCTCATCATTTTAAATTATTGAGCCATATGAGGCATGGGTTAGTTATAAATGTTTCAAATTTCTTGTTAAAATTTTTAGAACAAAGTGCTCACAGAACTCAACAGGGGAAAGATAATTTTGTCGCTCATCATGGCCTTATTAAATTACTGATTGAGCACTCTTTGAGGGATGTCTCACCTCTCTCCTGGCAATGATTTGTTTCCCAAAAGAGTTTGAAAATTCCACAACCCCCTAGGGTACTTACCCCACGGCCTTAGAAAAAGAAGAAAGAAATTGCATCTACCAGTAGAACAGGGCAAGGGTCATCTACTCCTGTAGCACCTGGTCCTGCAGCTTTCGCATCTGAATCCTCTGCTAGGGTACAAACTAGGTCTACCACTAGGAAATAGAAGGGAAAAACAAAGGCAGAAGGGTCTCCAGAATCTGACCCTCGTTCTCAAAAAAGGCAATGCCCTTCTCCTGCAGTACCTTCCCCAGCAGCTGTTTCTCCTACAACAACACCTGTTGCTATTACTAATTCATCATCATCCTCTGGTAGGGCAGAGCCCTTTGAATAAACAAGAAAGAGGAAAGCTACTAGAACACCTCCTGCAGCCGCATCAGTGCCAAGAAGGGTTTCCATAAGGAAACAATCTAAGACCTCCCCTGCTTTACCGCAACCAGAGGTGATTATAATTTTAGAAGGGTCTGTTGAGTCCAAATTTAATGTTTCTCAGAATATGTTTGAGAATGCTGCTCAGAGTTCATTCATTCCTGAAGAGGAACAAGTTGAGACAAAAGAAACAGGGCATAATGAGCAAGGGTTACCAAATCTTGATGATTTGGCTACTGCTGCTATGCAATTTTCAGAGGAAGCACATACTTCTCCACTGCAGCAACAAGAAGAATTTATCTTGCAGCAAGAGCAAGAACAGACTGAACAATTGAATGTCCCTAGTGAAGTTGTATTTCAGCCTGTAATTTGTAAAGCCATTGTTGTGTATAAGAGAATGTTTTTAATTGAGTTTCTGAAATATGTTAAAGCTAATTGGGAAACAGTTACATTGCAAACCCTGACTTTCTGATACATAGCCCAAACTGACATGCAACAAAGCCTATGGGAATTAGAAAAGAAGAAATTGAAAAAGAAAATTGAAAGTCAGAAGTAGGAAATTGCTGAGTTGAAAGCAAAAATGGACGAAATGTTAAAAGTAACTGGTCAGATTATGGAATGTAGACCACCACCCAGAGTTTATTCTCTGTGCCTTAAAGAACAGTTTTTATGGTTTCAATTGATGAGAATTTTCAGAAACCAAGATCCTACAATTCATACTGCCAAGGAATTCTATGAAGCATACCAGACAGCCCCTAACTGGTTAAGGAATTCTTTGTGTGAATTCTATTTGCATGGCTTTTTAATACCATTTGAAATAGAATGGAATCCTCTTCTATATATTGGTGATATTCATTTGAGAGCATTTATGTCATGGGCAGCAAATGAGGCGAATTATGGCAGGCAGTGGGAAACATATGAGGAAGTTGAGAAAACAGAGCCTGTTCCATTACGTTCTCAAAGTTCAAATCCCCATGCAATGTTGAAAGATTGGTTTTCTCTGACATATGGTATTAATAATGTTTCAGCAAGAGAGAAAATATTTGATATCAGAAAACAAGTATATGATGAATTCCAGGCACAACAATATTCATTTTGGAAACTGGCATACACCAGAAGTGAGAAAAGATGGGAGAGATTAACTGTTGGGTTAAGAAAGTCAGAACCACATGGTCCCCTAAATTTCACAACAGCTCTCAAATGAACCAACAGATATATTCAATTGGGACTTCAAACAAAATTTGAACTGTGGTTGCCGCTGACATTTAGACCCCCTGTGCTAATGTGGCCACTTTATCCTCACCAGGCTACAAATCTTAACAATGAATTAGAAGACCAAAGGTATGAAAGATGCCGGGATTTCAGAAGATTTTATTACAAGTTTAGAAATCCATTTCAGAGTCATGCAGCAACCACCGACTTCAGAGAAACCACCAGGAAAGTTAATACTGAAGGACCAGCATTGGACTAAGTAGGGGGCAGTGATGAGCTTAAAATATGCTCATAATTTGGATGTTATGATAAACTTTTAAATGCCTTTACTTTTGTTATTTCATGGCTGTTCAAACTTTGTTGACACCTTTTATTGAGATATCCTGTAGCAAGATACTTTTATATTCCTGCAGCTCATTGTGTTGACTTGATTGCATTTATTGCCTTGTTGACTCCCTAAAATGACTGGTATATTGTATATAGTTTTTGAATGATGAAGTAGATTTAAAATGTGTGATTAATGAATAGATATCGTGTATGTGCCATACACCTTTTCTGTTGCCTATTGTTTTGTAGGTTGTTGAAGAATGATCGAGTCAAGCGCAGCCAATCTCGGCCTTGCAGTAAAGTCCATTTCCTGCACGACTTTGAGGGAGCTCTGGCGAAGACTCTTTGACCGAAACTATGGGAAAGAATTTTAATGACAATCAATCTGGAAAGAGTGGAGTGCTAGATTCTCTCTGGATTGAGTTGAACGCATAAATTCATTTATGAAGTTTTTTCCTTGATTCGGGGATATATTTTACTTCCACATCTTTCTTTGATAGGGTTAGTTAGTTAGTTGCTCTCTTGTTTATAAATAAAGTTCTCCTCCTACGTGAGAGAGAAGAAAAAAAAGAAGAGAGATGATAGTTAGAGTAAGATAGAATCAGAGTAGTAGATATCATGTAAGAATCAATATGATAATGAAAGACAGAATCTATTTAAGTAGAGACAGAGTTTGTTGTTAGTTTCCATATCAACAAAACAATGTATATCATTCTGTTTTTATGAATAAAGTTCAATGAAGTTCTGAGTTTAGCATCTGCATAATCAGTAGATGTTTGCTAAGGGGGCCCACTTAGTAAGTATATGTAGCTAGTTAGTTAGTTGTTCTTTCCTGTTAAGCTTCAGTTTGCTTTCGTCTTTAAAGTTTTTATACAAACTCAACCTTATATTGCTCTTGTCGCACAAGGAATCCATCACTGTGCCTGTTCCTGTAGCATAAGCCCAGTTCATAGTTTGTGTTTCAGTTGTAGTTATCATGGTTTCTGTTTTAATCAAATCATAGTTGAGTTAAAGAACTTTGCATTACCTTCCTGTAGCGTAGATAGAATTTCTTTCCAGTATGTATTTATGCTAAGATTTGACCAAAATGAGTTTTTAGTGCATATATTTTGCTACTCCATTTAAAGTATACGTCCCCTGGTTTGACAAGTAAATGAACATCTACAGAGAGAGATATTGGTCACCTATTGGAATGCCCAATTCCCAGGAAAGGTTTTACTATGATTTTCATATCCTTTTGTGGGCGCGACCATTGGCAAAGACATGCCTGTTGATGTAATTTCCAAACCCTCATTTGGCTAGCTAGTTTGTGGGGGCAAACCTGCTTCTATAGTTTGTGGTGTCAAACTTGTACCCTCAACCATTGCTTATGTTTCGCTATGGCATTCTACAAAATCTTGAATGTCTTCCTCATTATAACCAGCCAACTGCAAGCAAGCTTCCACTGCCATATACTTTGGTTCTTCATCCCTTGAAATGGCATCATGTTCTGTTCCAACAGCTGGTTGTATATCAACTGCAACCTCAAATGCATCACTTGGTCTCATATCATTTTGTAATGCGTATTGGTTAACTGACCAAATCCCTATCCTATGGAAGACACTGATTATATTAGCTGGTATTAATGCTTGGGCAAATGTCTTGCTTGCAAGAGTTGCCAACTCTTCCCTTCCAATTTCAATTTGTGGGTACTTTGACATCCATATACTCCTCTGCGATTTGAAATAATTCTCGAAAGGTGAGAATATAGAGACATCAGGTGGCTGTAGTTTGTGGCTTGTATGAGCCGAAAGGGTTACCAAATCTATACATATCAACCTTCCTTCTTCAATTGTCTTGAAGGCTACATGGCTACCATGACCATCAAAGATCAGTAGGGCCCTACGTGAGGGTGAAACTCCACCACGGACTGAATGTGCAAAATGTTCCAACTAATTTAAGAACAACTCGTTTGTCATCCATGCATGTTCTTGTATTGCTATGCATGCTCCTAGCTCATAGTTTGCAATGTAGCTTCAGATATGCCTCTTATATTTGAACAAATAAAATTGAGGAATGCTAAAACCACATGCACTAACACATGCCAAAACAATAGTCTCCTCTATACTCTTGGAAAGTAGGTGTAGTACACACCTCTGGCCCCATTTGGCTATCACTCTCATTCAACAATTCCTCCTAGCTTGCACACCAATCTCATCACAATTCCAAATCTGACTGCTACCATAGTGATTGAGGTTGTACATTACCTCCAAGTTGTCATAGAAAGAGGCAACAATAGAAGGTTGAAGAATAATAGCCCTATTAGAGTCCAATCCTTCTTTTCTCATCATTAGATCGGGGTGCCTTCATCTAAAACCTACCCACCATGACCTCCTTGGCATCCCATTTTTGAATGGATTAGGCCTATTTTCAGTAATTTGGGCAAGGGGTGATTGAAGTTGATTGATTTGGAGACCGTGACCAATTTAATCCATGTCTTTAAACCATTGAACAACTTCATCCTCCTCCTCTGCTAATAAAATGGTGCATGGACCCCTCACAGTTGTGGTTATGGTTCCCTTTAGCCATTCCCTCAAAGAGGCAATGGGGATACCATAGTTGATTGATGTGCCTCTAAGAGCCATGTGCTTATCTTCTATGCATGATATTGCATCTTTCATGTTAGATATGCTCCATTTTGGTTTGGGAACCTTTGAGGCCACCTGTACTTGTGGTTTTTGTGGAATAGGATTACAATTTGCAGTAGTATGGTCATGTACAACAATAGTTTCCACATCATTTGCATTGTTAGGTGAATGGTCATCTACAATAGGAGTCACCGGGTCTTCATTTTGGACAAAACTATCTTCATCAGGGAAGTGCACCCCAAGAGTGACTCTAATTGTTTGATGTCTAACACACCTGTTTCCCTTTCTACCTCATCCTATTATGCTCAATGAATGTACAATGATAAGGTACCAACGATAAAATGCATTTGTGTGTGCCTATATACATATAAATATAGAGACATATAATTGAAATGAAACCCTTAATGTCATCTTGATAAATGATGAAAAACAAATCAATTTCTCTAGGTACCAATGAGTACAAATCCATCATTGAACATCTTTGAATAAAATAAAATGGTATTGTGTCTCTATTTCTGCATTCTTGATAATATAAACAATAACCATATAGCTAGAGAACTCGAAACAACCATGCAAGAGTTAAGTATGTAACTGTGATGTGATTGAAAATTGGATATTATTGATATTGTAGTGGATAGTGAACAATTATATCATTGAACATGTTTCAACAAAATAAAATGGTGTTGTGTGTGTGTACACACACACACACACACACACACACACACAGGTACAAAACTTGAAACATTATATAACAAGGAGAGAAACTAGAAGCATGAGATACATGAGTGGAAGATGTAACTGTGATGTGATTAAAAACTGGATATTGCTGATATAGTATTAAGATTTAGATTCATTTCTCAAATGAGTAATGATTGAATGATGTTGTTATATTTCTCATATGAAACTTATTGGAAGTAATATATTGTATGCTTGATAATATTATTTATAGTGAGTATATTAACAAATTGAAGGCAGAGCAAACAATGAAAATGCCACAAAAATATTTCATTTCCCTAAGTTTTTAGGGAAAAAAAGATAGTGGGAGTTTGTGCCACATGGGCCCATAATGTGTACGCGTGAAGGCTGTTATGGGTGTTCAACATATTTTTTGACCACCCATTTTAAACTTTATAATAAAAGTTGCCTGGCCTGGTCTATATATAACCATATAGCTAGTATATAGTCACTATAAGTAATAGTATCACACATACACATTATTGTAATGATAAATAATGAAGGGGTTTCAAATAATTATGAACAATAATCAATTTTTTTTGCATTCTTTATAATGATTTTGGCATTATAAACAAGGAGACACCATTTAACATCACAACCATTAAATGAAATGATAAATAATGTAGGGGTTTTCAAGAAAATGAAGAGATATTCAATTGTTTTTCCATTCTCTATGAGGATTTCGACATTATTAAATTGTAAGAGAGCATTGAAATGGCATTGTAAACCGCATACAAAGAAATCATCAATAGACAAAGTATAATATAGCTACGAAGGAGGTAAACCATCATTAGACATCCAATATGGCTATTAATATTGTTTATAGTGACATTATTGAAAGAAATGTTGGTTTATTGAAAACAATATAATTTCAATTGAAAGATTTATAGCATTTAACGTTGACTATAGAGGGAATTTAGTTATTCTGTGTGTACCAACCTATATGTGCACCCTTGAATAAGGAATGTGTAGAGGGTATTTGCAGAGCTCAGGAATATGCAATGAATTTGTTTGTAGTGAAAGTGACACGAAAAATTCTGTCTTATAATATAATTTGAATGTGCAATGCATTCGATTGTGGTAGCTAGCTATTTTCAAATTTGAATTTTTGTGGGAAACAGTCGGTCATGTCATTTAAATATGCAGTCCTCCATTGCTTTTAATTGTTCAATTTTCTTCTATGCTTTGAATGAAACTTGGTTTTTTAATTTGATTTTATGCATTTAAATTATAATAGAGATAGAGACTATAATAGATGTTGTATTTTTCTTGTTTTAATCATAATGTACTAGTCAAATGAGGTTGGTTTTTCTATTCTCAAATACATTATATTTTGTGACTTGTGCATATTTATAAACTATACATAGGGACATGTGTTCAATCACCTCCCATAACAACAAAAATATTATAGAATGTCTTAATAACTTTTTATATTTAGAAATGATGTAATCTCACGTAAAGTGAGGCTCCTTCTTTCATACCATTTTTTGCATAAATAATTATTTTACAAATTTATCTCATTTATTTATATAAAGATAAATTTTACACTCATGATACCTATTAATTTTAATATTTAACAAAATTTTGATTACGTAAAAGTATGTTAAAGACAAGATTAAAAAATAGCAAAGAAAAACCGAGAAATAGACCATGACCAGGGATAGAATAAAGAAAACAAAAATCACAAAAATCAGCCAATGTTTTCATAGATAGTCTATTGATCTATTAATTTTAACATTTTGAAAAGTTTTCATGGCTATCTAGAGACATATTATAAGAAATGTATCAATTTTTATTTTATATGTAAGAGTTATTCAATCAAAAACACATTCTCTCTCTATATATAACATAATATCATCTTAAATGAAATTCTTTCTTTCATAGTATTATTCACATACATACTTTTCTACATATTTATTTCAATTATTTATATGCAAATACATTTTTTATATATTCATTTAAATTATGTATTCATGAAATCTATTATTTTTAATGTTTAGAGAATTTTCATGACTTTAAAAACAGTATTAACAAAATTTCAACTCAATTTAAATAAAATTTATTACTATATTCTTAAATTTACAATGTTTTATTTACAAGTATTAGTTTTTTCACAATCCATTAATAATAAGTTTAATTCTTTCTTTGAATTAAACTATTTTAAAAAGAAATTACAATATCTTTTAATTATTGTTTTAAATCACACTTTTAAAAAAAAAAAAGGGAATAATTTAACTAGATTATAAAGCTATTTGTTTAAAAGTAAACGAGAAAAATATAAACCAAGAATAAGGAAAAGTTAAAAAAGGGGGGAGGGGGGTTGATGGAGGGACAAAAGATTAGGGTGAATGATCAACTAAAGTGAGATTACACCTAAATGAAATGAAAAGAAAAAATATCAAGAACAAAACGTAAAGGGAAGATAAGTTAATTAACTAATAATAAATTTATATTAATAATGGATTAAATAGTGGTGAAAAGGAAGGATATTGATATATTAATGATGATAATTGTAATATTAAATTTTATTTTTATGGTTAAAGTATTTAATTTTTAATTTAACATTTTATTGAAACAATCAATTTATATATATACAATAGATATGCCAAATTTTAATTATTTTATTTATTTTCAAGTTATTTCATATTACATTTATGGAGACACAAAAACATATCATAATCATTATTTCAATTGATATAGTTAAAATAATATTTATTATATAAATAATAAATTTATAAAAAACATTATATGAATAGGAAATATATTAGGAAAGCAATATATAGTGAATATTGCTAAAGAAGAGGAAAGGTAGAGAAGATTAGTTTTGATATTATGAATACAATGATGTGAGACAATAAATGAATATAGGTTAGTAACAAGATTGACATTGATTAATTAGTTTTCATACTAATGACAATGAATTACAATTATTATATACAGTAATCAAATTGATAAGATGATTAAAAACATAATTCTACGTATTTATTAATGTAGATATTTTACATATATCTATCTAACATGAAATATAAATTTAAAACTATTTTTTATTTTAAAATAATTTTAATTTATAATATTATTTTAATTTAAGATCTATTTATGTTTGTTAAGAAATATTTTACTTACATACCATTTATTTATTTTTATTTACTTTTAAATTTAATAAATAATAATCTAGTTTCAAACTACTCAAAATTGATTACTAACAAAATAATTATAAAAATGAAAAAAATATTAATTAGTAAAAGAAAGTACTTTATATATATATATATATATATATATAGGAAGCATCACTAAATGAAAAAGAGAAGCAAAAATTAAATATAACACAAAATATATAACAAGGAAGAAAGTAGGAGTCTTAAGTAAAAGAAATGAAAGAAAAGAATAGAGAAGAATTAAAAGGAGAATATTAAGTAGTAAAATGATGAAAAAAAGTTAAAAGTCAAGGTGGAGTCTAAGTGGTTGAGTTTAATAGGTTAAAACATTGGTTTCTATTGTGGAGACCCACATTCAATTGTTTACTGGGAAGGGTAATTTAAAATTGTAAGTTGTGATTCTTAGTCTTCCATAAGAGGTTATTGTAAATAAAAGTGGATTTCTAAGGAGTGACTCTTGGTTTTCCATAGGTAATTTCTAATGTGTTTGTTTATATAACGACCAAGTATTCATTTAATATTGATGCTTGTATGAGCAAGAAATCTAAAATGAACCAAAGAGCAAGCAAAAAGTTATAGAGAATAGAGAGGACATGAGGAGAAAAAAAAGGTTTACGAGAGAGAGAAGAGAGCCAAAGGTTATAGAGAAGATCAAACCAAAAGTTATAGAGAATAGAAGGGACATGAAGAAGATCAAAAAGAGTTAGGAGAGAGGGGGAAAAAAGATGATACTAAAGATGACTCTAAAATAATGATAAAGGGATTAGAAAGAGTGTCCTAAAGGTTGTAGAGATTTTTACAAAATGTCCAATAAGGCTCAAACTTGAAAAAGCTTAAATCACTATAAATTCCTAGTAAAAACATGATATTATACATTTGCATGTACAAATTGATGAAAAAATTGATCTACAATCTAAACCATGTCCTTCAATTATCCTCCAAAAGCATCTTGCCCTTTTAGTGCCACTTATAATAATAATTACATCTTTTATTCCTACCTACATACTCACCTCGATAAGATTTCTATCTTCATTTACTATCTTCCTACAATTTTGAATTGTATTGAGGTGGTCTTTTTGTTGATTTTGTAGTTTCTTCACATAATTATTTACTTCCTCAACTAACTTGCAACGATCACCCTACAAATAATCTTGAAACGATTAGACATGTGCATATTACTTTATATAATTGAAAACAATAAATAGGAAAGAGAGAATTTGAAGGCCGATTTCCATGTTACCCTGAAATATGCCTAGATCTGTTAAACGTAGATATTAATTGCCAGAAAAGAGAGAATTTGGTTGCGTATTACCTTTGGGAAAGCAGTTGGTATAAGGCGTTCCAGTTTTGTATAGATCCGTCTCATTCGATTCCTCCTTTGCGCTTTCTCTTTTGCCAGCTTTAATTGAATGACTCATTCCTTCCAGGACAAGGTCAGATAAAGTTGCCCCTCCATTATCTGAAGAGCTTTTGAGGTGAGGAGAAGGCACTCCAGTCCATTCCATTGCTGAAGAGTATTTCGTTTCTTTCAAAGAAATACTGAGAGAGTGCTCTATTTAGTGTCAGAAAGATGAGCTGGGTAACCACGTCTCCATGTGCATATATCAATATTTCTAACGTGCACAAACTGACTTCTGTCGTCGTTCTGGACTTTTAATTACGCGATTCCAAATGCTGGCTAATTTTTAAATCAGAATATATTTCTATTTTCTAATATACTTATAAATCATCTCTATTTTGTATATCAGAAAATATTTTATTACTTTAATTTTTATGCGTTATTTGATTTGAAAATATTATATCTATTAGTATCATTGATTATTTGTTTATAAACAACGATTACATCCCATCTTTTGTTACTATTTTAGAATCCTTCTTGATACTAATATGCCTCTTGCTATAATTATGATTGACAAAGGTTTTCAATTCATTTTGTGAGTGTAATATCTATCTTGTTATAATTATGATGGAACATGTCAAAATCTCTTAAAACAATTAGTATGACATTTGATATCCAAATTTAAATTACAAAATGATCCAAGCCTTATACGTCTCTCACCTTGCATGATTACTATTCTATTGGAACTTTATCATACACATGAATAAATATAGGATTTTATATGACAAGTAAATTAGGTAAGAAAACATATGTTTCATGTCCACTTTAATAATTTAATTTTAAATTAATATGAACTAGATAGATCAATTGAGAATGAAATCGAATAATTGACAAAAGAATATATATTAAAATTAATTAAATTTTATTTGGTTTACATTAACTTTAATGTAATGACAATCTTAATTATTTTGATGTTGATGAAGATTTAGAAACTCTCTCTCTCTCTCTCTCTCTCTCTCTCTCTCTCTCTCTCTCTACATTTACCATTATCTCTCTCTATCTCCCTACGTTTCTATCTCTTTGTACCTCTCCCTCCCTTTTATTCACACCTCCCTCTCTATCCATATCTTCCACTACTTCTATCTCTTTATCTCTCTAGATCTCTCCCTATCCATCTATATCTCTCTATATATCCCTCTATCTCTATCTCACCCTCTCCCTCACTATATATTGATCTATCTCTCTTTCTCTCCCTCTCTACCTACCTCTCTTCCTCTATCCCCTCCTTTTTTCTCTTCCTTTCCTCTAACTATTTTTGCCCCTCCCCCCATTCTCTCCCCTTTTCACCATCCCTCTCTCTATTTGTCTCTGTCTCCCCCTCCCTCCCTTTCTCTTTATCCCGCTGTCTTTCTATCTACCCCCCCTCTCTCTCTCTCTCAATTTATCTCACCATCTATATATTTCTCTCCCTCTTCCTCTTCCTACATCTCTCTCTATCTCCCTATCTCTATTTATCTTTATCTCCACCTCTAGCTCTTTATATCTCTTTATCATATATTTCGAACCATCTTTAGACATATCTCCCTTTCACTTTCTCTCCCTCTTCTTGGAAATATATATCTATATCTGTTTTAATGTTTCTATCTTTTCATCTTCATTTAATTCTCCCTCCATCTCCATCTTGTTATCTCTCCATCTCTCTTACCCTTATATTTCTCCATCTCTTTACCTCTCTATATATCACTTTCTAACTTTATATTTATCTTTCTATCTCTCTCCATATATTTCTCTTTCATATATCTATCCCCTCTCATCAATCTCCTCTCCATATCCCTCTCCTTCTTCTCCATCTCCATCTTTATCTTCCTCCCTATCTCTATCTCCTTTCTTCTCTCTTTTGCTTTCCCTCTCCCCCCCCCCCTTTTACTGCCCCCCTCTATATCTCCCTCTTCCCCCCCCCCCCACTCTCTCTCTATTTCAGTTGTGTTTGGATTCTTGGAAGTGGATGCATAGTTGATTTGAAGCTATCACTTCTCCATTCATACTATTTTTGTACAAAAATCATGTGTCAAATAGCCAACCAATTGGCCTCATGTACTACACTAATGTATACAAAAAAAAGACTAAATTTTTCTTTAATTTAGCTTTCATCGGCGTACATATTGCACACCAAAGTGCAATTGCTAGTATATAAAAAAATAAACAATCATAATTATAATCTAATATTAAATTTTTTTTTTTTAAAATTATTGATATAAAAATATCTAATGTGACTATCATAAATATTAACCAATCTTAGGACATTATTTTTGAAATAATAAATTGACATTTTAACTTGAAACCAAATATTTTTTATATATAATTCACTCTGATAATTATGTGTCACTTTTTTAACAATTAAATCAAATGACCCTACATTATGTTCTACATTTTTATATGCACACACACACACACACACACACACACACACACACACACACACTGTAATGCCCCACCAGGAAACCCCGAAGGGATTAAGGTAAAACACAAGAATAGAGTGCAAATAATTTTTTTTTCTTTTTTAAATTAAACACAACACAATGATACAATGAGATATCAAGGTTCAAATTACACAATGAAAGACTACAATTAACACCTAAAGAGTTTCCCAATGTGATTACTTAATTCCACATTTAACTTAACTCACACTAATTAACCCAATAAGTTCATTATCTTAATAACGAGATAATTCTTAAACAAGGATAATTCCTTTTAGTAAGATGAAAAATATAGATCACAAGGAAAGATTCATCCATTAAGATTTATTCATACCTTATGTTCAATCTTTTCATTAAAATATAAGCCATGCATCTAGTTTTATAACACACTTGAATTTCATCATAAACTAATGAGATATTTCCATGCATACTTAATTTCTTTAAAAATAATTGAATATATTTCATTATTCTAATCTACATTCTTTCATGATCTAGTTTATTGCATTAAAAGACAACTACATACATTCATTTATGATTAATTTCATCTAATCCATTGTATACATTCTAACATAATGCCATCCATACATGCTAAAACTAAATAGGAAACATATGAGCATAAGCATCACATAACACCAAATTGATATCGGAGTTCACCCCTAAAGGGCTACATCTCCGGGTCTACTCAGCTACGAGACCTCTCTGCTCATTAAATAAGTTAAGAATACATAAGGTCGCATCAATTACAATCCTTCCATTAAGGTGAACATAACCAATATACAAACGACCACATCTGTCAATAAATACATAAATGATCCTTGAATAGGAAAGGATCCAACTGAACATAATAGAAGCAAAAACAAAGGTCCACTGGAGCATCCACAAAACTAATTCATCGCAACCCAAGGTCTAGCATGATATTAGGTACTCACAAGGGCATATCAACAAGATGAATCCACAAAAGTGCTCCTATCAAGACAACACAACAACACACTAGCGAACATAGGGACACTTGTCATTACATGACCTAGTATGGTTACCATGGTAGGTCTTCATAGGTTCCGACCCCATCCACTGGGATACCCTGACAACCTATTCCAAACCTCCAGCACATCCAAGCCTCATGTGCACCCACACATCCTTTCGTGAAGACAAGGATGATGGTTTGCCAATTCAGGCCTTCTCACAACATGTTGAGTGCGTGTTAGCACTCCACCCATGTGTGAGGCACAATTATCTTACTTAGTGATTCATTAACTAACTCTCTAATATACTATTAGGTTATCGCTTATTAGACACACTTTCGATGGGTTACCCAATAACTACTTTGGGCACGGCCCCCAATCGAAAGCCACTTTCGCATACGACACTAGAGTATACTTAAACAAACTCAAAAACCAAGGAATACACATGGTCAAGTAAACAAAGTTCAAAATGGATGGAACAACCATTTTGTCTAACACGACTTCATATGAGGTGCACTAACAGATGATACTCTAATGAGAGACCTGACTAGCTATGGTCAACCACCAAACCTCATTCGACACCAACATAGAGGATATGACCAATTACGACACCACCATAAAACAATAGTCAAACTTGAGATCGAGTATAGAAACAGGTACCCCAAATCAACCCATGCAACATGGTCCTACCAACAAAACAAGGTCTTGCCATTACTTAAGAAAAAGAGAATACATAAATTAAACTTGCATAGGCAATAACCGGAAAAGACAATCTTCTTTCCTATTTATTTAAACAATAAAATTCAATCAAGTTTTCTAAATGATCTAAGTTTTCAAAATACATTAATAGAAAAATCACCATTACAAGGTGAATACAATACCACAATTACAATATTACCATTTGTCTATTTCTCAATACAGAGGAAAAATATAAACTAAACCATTTATTTTACTAAATGAAATATCATTAACTTACCAATTTTCCAAACTATACATTATTAAATTTCCAATATTTCCAATAGTATATCATTTAAATTTTCAAAATATCCAATGATAAAATATTTCATTTTTCAATTACTCAAATACTATATTATTTCATTTCTAAAATTTCCAAATGACCTATTATCATTCAATTCTTCAAATAATATATTCCCAAATAATATATTATTTAAGATTTACCAATTAATAAATGTATTTTATTTCAAAAAATTTCCAATTAAAATAATATTCGATCTATTTCCAAAAGATTCTTCCTCATTAAGATAGATACCAAAATTAAATATTAATTTATATATATATATATTAATATTTATTAATAAAAAATATATTAATAGTAATTTAATAATACATAAATTTCAAATTAAATTTTAATTAATATATATGTATATATATATATATTAATCTTCATTAATAAATATATATTAATAATAATTTTTTTTTTTTTTGATAGGTAATTGGTCAAAGCTTGAATAACTTTTGACTGGAGCTATGAACCAGTGGGGACACAGTAGGGGCCCCCATCCCCATTACATATCTTTGAATAATAATAATAATAATAATAATAATAATAATAATAATAATTATTATTATTATTATTATGTTTGATTAGATTGACCCCTAGACCTTCCCCATGCTATGGAAGGCCAAGAGTCACAGCTTAGAATTCCACTTTTAGATGTCCCTATTGGGAGTTGAACTTGGGTCTCCACAATGAGAACCTAGTGTTTTAACTAGTTAAGCTCAACCCCTTAGACAATATATATTAATAATAATTAATAACTCATTAAAAACTATATTAAAAAACTTTTATTAAAATAAGTTTTTTTAAAAAATAACTTCAAAAAAAAACGTGGAGTTCCACTGCGGGGCCCACCTCCCATCACGAGAGAGGTGGAATCCACTGCAGCACCCCCCCCCTCCCACACTATGGACGCAGGGGCCCCTGCGGCCACACTGTGGTGCAACGTTTCCCCATGGCCACACTATGGATGCAAGGTTCCACGTGGCCACCAACGTGCTCGTGGGCACTACTGCTGACCCATGGGGAGGAGGGCTTAGGTAGAGCCTCGACTCCTCCTCCATCCAATCCTAATTGGCCCAAATGAAATTAAAAATAAATTTTGTTTTAAAATTATTCGTAACCTGCAAAAAATAAAAATAAAATAAAACAACAAATTCTAGATAATATACAGTCTCTCACAGAGACTAAATTAAATTTCCAAAATGACCATGAACAACAAATATGAAAAGTTTTTTTAGAATGAGCATGGGTTTTTAAATGGAATAATTTGTTGAATAACCATCCAAATAAGAAAATTTTGGGCATAAAGAAGCTCATTTCACAAACAATGATTCAAACAATCTGCCAATCTTTAACTAATTTCCAATATGAATCTTAATCTTGAGGGCATTTAATGGAGAATTTAAAACAAAACTGCATGAAGAACATCCAAACCCATTTTTTTTATTATATTAAACAAATAACCAAATTGATAAACAAATTCCTACCTCAATAAGCATTTTTGGGAAAGATCTGATGGAGAGCCCCAACTTGTAGCTCAAGAAATCCTTCTCCTTCCAAAATTGCCAAATTTTCACCATCCAAAAATATTTTCCAAAATATTTTCCAAAAAAATCAACCTCCCAAAATAATTTTCCAAACTAGGTTAAATGGGAAAGTTTGACCAAAAAACTTATTTTTGGATTTAAAATTATTTTTTATAAAAATAAATCCCCAAAAATCATTCTTTTAAACTATATCAATAAATTAAACTTGCTTTTCAATTTAAAATTGATTTTCTTAAATAGCTGAAATTAACCTTTCTATTTCAAAATGCTAACAAGATTAAATTAATTCTATTTCAATTAAATTTAAATCTTTTATTTCGAAAGCATAAACAAAATAAATTTAATATTTAAAATTAACCATTTAATTGAACTTGCTACCAACTTGAATTGAGCAATTTCAATTAAAAATTAATCGTATAAAAGGAACCTATTTAATTTAGTCCCTAAATATACTAATGCATAAACACACATTAAATCACTTTAAATATTAAGGATTAATTACTCGATTTAACCACACACACAAAACACGTAACCCAAGAAAGCTAAATGAATAGATAATCCACATACCCAACCAAAGGGGATACCGACAATGACTGACAATGTTCACTTGAGCACGAATATGATCAAACGAGGGTATTATGACCACCTAATCCAAATTCTAAGGACCAAAAAGATACACTCAAACTTGCAAATTCAAGCGAAGACGAACCTCGCACCCATGCAGTATTGTATCTAAAATCGCCTGCAACCAAGAGTCGTACATACATGCATACATATATATACTGAATGAAAGTGTTAGCCTAAGATTAATAACACGAAATAGGAGAACTAATAAACTTGCATACAAACTGGTGTGAAAACCACATTAACAACTATGCACTAAAATCAAAACACCTAACTATAACACTATAATATGATAAACTAACCAAGTTCAAATCAAGATTAGAATCTAATTAGGGAAGGGGTACTACATTCTTCCCCCTAAGTTCCGACTTACTCCTGGAAGTCGTAAGGCTAGATGGAGAACATGTCGCACGCATTAGCCTTGAAACTCATTCAACAAATATCAAATTGCACATTGGAATCTTTCCATAAATAAATGAAACATTATTGCTAAATCCTTTACGAATGCCATTATCCATTGGCAAGATACATCTAAAACCATACATTTCTTAAAATATTCTAGGAATTATCCACAATCATAGTAGAGGAACAAGAATTTTCTTCCTCTCAATACACCAAATTAAAGTATTAAAAGAGGTAAGCAACACTTACCATACTCATCTATCAAACATGACAAGAAAACATGCCATAATGATCAATTTCTTTAACCAATCCATCTTATTTATAAAACTTTATTGCATAGAACTAGCTTCAAAATTCAATTTCTACAACCAAGTTAACTTCCATGAAATAAGAGCAACATAGATAACTCAATTGTTTACACTTGCTAGGCATATAAAAACCTTTCCAATGACTATGTCTCATAACATAGTGACAAGTTAACACAATTTACTCCATGATTACACATAATAACCATCCACATAACTAGAATGCATAACTCATAAGGCCACATGTGAGTATGTCTAATGCTTGGTCAAAGATAACATGCATGATCAACATCTCTATGCCTGATCTCAAAACCATAATATGATCATATATATCCAATATCTCACTCAAAGGCTTGATGGTGCTAGGGCACACCATAGCAGTGCTACCTTCCATACAAGACCTTTGTGAACATCTCTTGTTGAGTAAGGTGGTTAGCCTCCAAGAGATTTTCACCACACATAGGTAGGCACTGGATCCTAGTTGCATCACAGCCTCACATACCCCCATCCTCAAGGTTCCCTACATCTACTTCCTCGTACACACTCAACCAAGATCATCTCATATGTCCTTGGAGATGAATTTCACATTTCAACACAAGACCAACATATGAAAATAATAAGGATAAACTAGTTTAGCCACCAAAGTACAAATGAATAAAGATAATAAATCATCAATTGCAACAATAAGGCAATAAAATAATCCAAAATTTGCAACACCAAATCAAGAATGCAAAAGATCACAAGATCGTGGCTAAACCTTCAAAGTCAAAGTAGAATAAATTGCTGATACACAAAGAAATAAATAAGAATATCACAACTACACATAACATCACTATGTGGCTAGCATCTAGCCACCAACGAGGAAGGAAGGAACAATCGTATATCTATCGCAGTAGATCATCATGTGGTGTGGCCAAGTCACACATCCACACATCATGGTAGTGTGCACCTCGACATCACCCCGTATCACATCATCACATGGCATGGCAATAATCCAAGCGTAGAAGGCATGCAATGGATGTATCCCGCATGGTAGTGTACCTCACAGAAACAAGCATGCGTAGGTCACGTCCTGCATAGGGACGTATCTATTAGGATACTCACCATAAGCCAGAGGTATACATGACTAAGGTCCACCCACATGTCCACCAACACATACTAACTGGCAGCTCATATGAATAAACCTACCTTTCATGAAGACAAGGAAAAGGATCCTCCAAATTACACCACCATTATGCTCAAGAACTACCATCAAAATGCTCAAATAAAGGAGAGGAATCGGCTATCACACATGAACCTATGCATAGATTCATCAAAAGGGAAAGTATTGAGTACACCTTTGATACAATTTTATTGTATAACTATATCATTCCTCGAAATAGAGAAGCTAAAGTCGCTTCGTGCTGACATTACTCATACGCTGATCCATACTATTCAAGGAATGGTGACTTCAAATACTACCCTTTAACATACTGAATTACCAACAACCCGAGGTTTGGTACCCAGTAGGGAAAAAAAAAAGCAACATCACATAATTAGTATGGTTCTCCATACTCATAAGCAACATATCCTCCATGGTTGATTACTTCACCAACCCATGGGCACATATAATAAGCATTGGTTTCTAACAATACACACGAATACACCAATACTAGTTTAGTCACATTTATAGGGAGTACTTTTTAGCACGTTATCATCTACTTTAGGAAGGTTTTAATTATGCTTTCCACATGAATAATTGAATCAAATTTATTCTAGATACAAGTACTGAAATTATTAACAATTCAAAATTATATAGGAAATAACATCATTCCCATATCTTTCTCTAATTCCACTAGGCATTCATAACTACATTACTAACTATGCAAATTTATTTTCCAAAGCGAAAAGCATTCATCTTTCCATAAGAAGCCCAAATGCAAACATACAATTTCACAGGTTTTATAAACATTCTATTGAAATCAATGCATTTTTAGTAGCATTCTAAAAATATTATAATCCAGGCAAAGAGAAGGGAAAGAGAGTTTGATAACCAAACTATTTCATACATAGACACAAGACCAACAAGATCACTTTACATTATAAAATTTCTCACTATAAGTTTATCATTTTAATGGTATGGTTTTCATTTCACTACCGTTTTAGAAGAGTATCAAATGACCTAACATGATGTTTCCAATTATTATGGTTGCAACAAAATATTCTAGTTTTCCTAACAATAGAGATCAAAACAAGCAATATTTTTGATAATACAAGACCTCTTGCAAACACTCACTACTTTAATACAATATAGACACATATCATCATTTGCAACCTATCATTGAAACTCAAGGTACAGTAAGAAGGTAAAGGAGGAGCTATCAACTAAATAATATATATTAATGCATGCACATCAAACAAGCTTTTCATTTTCACATTCTAAATATAATAAGGCAATTACATATATCCAAAAGCAAGTTCAATGGAGCATTGCTAAAATAGATCCTCAATCAAACTGGTTTAATGAAACACATAAAACAATCTTTCATGGAACAAATTAATACACTCTCGAAGCTACTATAACATGTTCCCTTTTGATACTTCTTTTACAAACAATGCAGTTTCACATAACAACTATTTGCATATTAATGCACATTCTTAAGATAGCATTTAATTATGTTACTCCTACAATACACATGGAGAATTATTTAATGAAAAAATACATTTTTCTCCCAATAAACAATATGAACTTTCAAACCCATAGCCCTTTTATTATCTAAAAATAGATAAGCGTCATATGACACACAAAAGAGTTCAAGAAGTCACCACCTTTCTTTTACAAAAAGAAAACTCACATAGGAGATAATTACACATATAACAAGCATTTTAATTTCTATAAAGAAAGAGGAGAAAGGATGATAATAATTCAATTTTCTACATAATAAGCATTCAATATCTACCATACAAGTCTTTCAAGTGGACAACACTAAGGTAGATCATAATTCTAAACAAGCACACTTAGTACTTTTAGATTCAAGACAACACTGACCAACCCAAATGGATTAGTCAAAAGAGCACAACAATCAATAAGGAAGGTATATACGACTCGCTTTCAGAATAAGAGTAATCGTAGGCCAAGATATCAATAAGAAAATAAAGCACATATAATCACTCAAAAACACCAACATCAAGAAGGTGAAAACAAGGTGTGATTACACACGTTACACACAAGTTAAGGTCTACTCAATCACACACATACAAAAAGGAGGACAAACATACAACATAAGGTCGATAAACCTCACACCAACTAAGGGCACAAGCAATAGTAGAGATCCCAGTGTTTGCAACATGGGCTCTGATACCATATGTAATGCCCCGCTAGGAAACCTCGAAGGGATTAAGCTAAAACACAAGAATAGAGTGCATATATATATATATATAAAATTAAGCACAACACAATGATACAATGAGATATCAAGGTTCAGATTACACAATGGAAGACTACAATTAACACCTAAAGAGTTTCCCAATGTGATTACTTAATTCCACATTTAACTTAACTCACGCTATTTAACCCAATAAGATGATTATCTTAATAATGAGATGATTCTTAAACAAGGATAATTCTTTTCAGTAAGATAAAAAAATATAGATCACAAGGAAAGATTCATCCATTAAGATTTATTCATACCTTACGTTCAAGCTTTTTATTAAAATATAAGCCATGCATCTACTTTTATAACACACTTGAGTTTCATCATAAACTAATGAGATCTTTCCATGCATACTTAATTTCCTTAACAATAATTGAATATATTTTATTATTCTAATCTACATTCTTTCATGATCCAATTTACTGCATTAAAAGACAACTGCATACATGCATTTATGATTAATTTCATCTAGTCCACTGTATACATTCTAACATAATGCCATATGTACATGCTAAAATTAAACAGGAGACATAAGAGCATAAACATCACATAACACCAAATTGATATTGGAGTTCACCCCCAAAGGGCTACATCTTCGGTTCTACTCAACTGCAAGACCCCTTTGATCATTAAATATGTTAAGTATACATAAGGTCACATCAATTACAATCCTACCATCAAGGCGAATATATCCAATATATAAATGACCACATCGGTCAATAAATACATAAATGATCCCTGAATAGGAAAGGATCCAACTGAACATAATAGAAGCAAAAACAAAGGTCCACTCGAGCATCCATAAAACTAAGTCATTGCAACCCAAGCTCTAGCATGATACCAAGTAATCGAAAGGGAATAGCAATAGGATGACTCCACAAAAGTGCTCCTATCAAGACAACACAAAAACACACTAGCGAACATAGGGACAAGTATTATCACATGACCTAGTATGGTTACCATGGTAGGTCTTCATAGTTTCCGACCCCATCCATTGGGTTACCCTGGCAACCTATTCCAAACCTTCGACCCATCCAAGCTTCATGTGGACCCACACATCCTTTTGTGAAGACAAGGATAATGGTTTTCCATTTCAGGCCTTCTCACAACATGTCAAGTTTGTATTAGCACTCCTCCCATGTGTGAGGCACAATTATCTTACTTAGTGATTCTTAACTAACTCTCTAATATACTATTAGGTTATCACTTATTAGACACACTTTCGATGGGTTATCCAACAACCACTTTGGGCGCGACCCCCAATCGAAAGCCACTTTCCCATACGACACTAGACTATACTCAAACGGACTCAAAAACTAGGGAATACACATGGTCAAGAAAACAAAGTTCAAAATGGAGGGAATAACCATTTGGTCTAGCACGAATTCATATGAGGTGCACTGACAGACGTTACTCTAACTAGAGACTTGACCAGCTATGGGCAACCACCAAACCTCATTTGACACCCTCATAAAGGATATGACCAATTACGACACCACCACAAAACAACAGTCAAACTTGAGACTGAGGACAGAAACAGGTACCCCAAATCAACCCATACAACAGGGTCCTATCAAACAAAACAAGGTTTTGCAATTACTTAAGCAAAATCAAATACATAAATTAAACTTGCATAAGCAATAATCGAAAAACACAATCTTCTTTCCTATTGATTTAAACAATAAAAGTCGATCAAGTTTTCTAAATGATCTAAGTTTTCAAAAAACATTAACAGAAAAATCACCATTACAAGGTGAATACAATACCACAATTGCAATATTACCATTTGTCTATTTCTCAATACAAAGGAAAAATATAAACTAAACCATTTATTTTACTAAATAAAATATCATTAACTTGCCAATTTTCCAAATGATACATTATTAAATTTCCAATATTTCCAATAGTATATCATTTAAATTTTCAAAATACCCAATGATAAAATATTTCATTTTTCAATTACTTAAATACTATATTATTTCATTTCTAAAATTTCTAGATGACCTATTAGCATTCAATTCTTCCAATAATATATTCTTGAATAATATATTATTTAAAATTTACCGAATAATAAATATATTTATTTCAAAAATTTTCCAATTAAAATAATAGTCTATCTATTTCCAAAAGATACTTCCTCATTAAGACAGATACCAAAATTAAATATTAATTATTATATATTTATTAATCCATGATTAGTAAAATATAAACAATTAATAATTTAATAATACACAAATTTCAAATTAAATATTAATTAATATATATATATATATCTTCATTAATAAAATATATATTAATAATAATTAATAATTAATTAAAAACTATATAAATTTTTTTTATTAAAATAAGTTTTTTTAAAAAAACATTTTAAAACAAAATGTGGGGTTCCACTATGGGGCCCACCTCCCATCACGGGAGAGGTGGAAGCCACCGCAGCCCTATGGCACGCAATTTCCCCCAAGCCACAATGTGGATGCAGGGTTCCTCGAGACCACATTGTGGTGGCAGGACCCTACGGCCACCAACGTGGTCGCGGGCACTGCTGCAGACCCACAAGGAGGAGGGCGCGGGTAGAGCCTTGGCTCCTCTGCTCTCCAACCCTAATCCGCCCAAACTATGGCACGCAATTTCCCCAAGGCCACAATGTGGATGCAGGGTTCCCTGCGACCACATTGTGGTGGCAGGACCCTACGACCACCAACGTGGTCGCGAGCACTGCTGCAGACCCACAAGGAGGAGGGCGCGGGTAGAGCCTCGGCTCCTCTACCCTCCAACCCTAATCCGCCCAAACGAAATTAAAAATAAATTTCGTTTTAAAATTATTCATAACCCCAAAAAAATAAAAATAAAATAAAACCCCAAGTTCTATATGATATACAATCTCTCACAAAGACTAAATTAAATTTCCAAAATGACCATGAACAACAAATATTGAAATTTTTTCTAGAATGAGCATGGTTTTCTAAATGGAAGAATTTGTTGAGCAACCATCCAAATAAGAAAATTTTGGGTATAAAGAAGCTCATTTCACATACAATGATTCAAACAATCTGCCAATCTTTAACTAATTTCCACTATGAATCTTAGAATTTAAAACAAAACTGCATGAAGAACATTCAAACCCATTTAAATTTTTTTTTTAAACAAATAACCAAATTGATCAACAAATTCCTACCTCAATAAGCATTCTTGAAAAAGATCTGATGGAGAGCCCCAACATGCAGCTCAAGAAATCCTTCTCCTTCCAGAATCCCCAAATTTTCACCATCCAAAAATATTTTCCAAAATATTTTCCAGAAAAATCAACCTCCCAAAATAATTTTCCAAACTAGGTTAAATGGGAAAGTTTGACCAAAAAACTTATTTTTGGATTTAAAATTATTTTTTATAAAAATAAATCCCCAAAAATCATTCTTTTAAACTATATCATTAAATTAAACTTGCTTTTCAATTTAAAATTGATTTTCTTAAATAACAGAAATTAACCTTTCTATTTCAAAATGCCAACAAGATTAAATTAATTCTATTTCAACATAAACAAAATAAATTTAATATTTAAAATTAACCATTTAATTGAACTTGCTACCAACTTGAATTGAGAAATTCTAATTAATGATTAATCGCATATAAGGAACCTATTTAATTTAGTCCCCAAATATACTAATACGTAAACACACATTAAATAAATTTAAATATTAAGGATTAATTACTCGATTTAACCACACAGACAAAACATGCAACCCAAGAAAGCCAAACAAACACACGACCCGCATACCCAACCAAAGGGGATACCGACAACGATTGACGATGCTCACTTGAGCACAACTATGGTCAAATGAGGGTATTACGACCACCTAATCCAAATTCTAAAGGCCAAAAAGGTACACTCAAACCTGCAAATTCAGACGATGATGAACCTCGCACCCATGCAGTACTGTACCTGAAATCTCCTGCAACCAAGAGTCATAGATGCATACATATATATACTTAATGAAAGTGTTAGCCTGAGATTAATAACATGAAATAGGAGAAATAATAAACTTGCATACAAACTGGTGCGAAAACCACATTAACAGCTATGCACTTAAATCAAAACACCTGACTATAACACTATAATATGATAAACTAACCAAGGTCAAACCAAGATTAAAATCTGATTAGGGCAGGGGTACTACACACACACACACATATATATATGTATGGATGTGTGTGTGTGTACACAGACACAGACACACACACACACACACACACACACACACACACACACACACATATATATATATGTATATATATATGTGTGTGTATATATATACATATATATACATATGTATATATATGTATATATATACATATATATATATATGTGTGTGTGTGTGTGTGTGTGTGTGTGTGTGTGTGTGTGTGTGTACACACACACACACACACACACACACACACATATATATGTGGGTGGGTGTAAGAAGTTGAGTCCCAGTTCTGGGCAAAAAGTGGAAGTGTTTTCCCTATGTTTCAATTTTTTCGTCGATTGATGTCAAAATTTGAGGCACTTAAAGTTTGAATCTGAAAAAACTTTAGTATTAGAAAATGTAGTGCTCGGAGTCTAATTTTCAAATATGTAATTTATTTCAATACCCAAATGGTAGAAATTTATTTTTAGTAGGCTTATTTAAAAACCACTTTTTCAAAATGTCTGTTTCAGGACCATACCACACATGTGTACGAACACCATATTTTGACGTAAATAAAAGAATATTTGCAAATCCTTCTGGGAAAAGATACCTAATACACCAAATATTGATGAGAATATTTTTTCTTATTTTTTTATTGAATATATTTTTTTTAATTAATTTTTAATTGACTATAAAGTACATTCTCAAATCATCTGGTGTACGACCACCATAATTTGATGAAAAATTCATATTTTTAATTTTTTTTTAATCTTCAAAATAATTGTATGTAGATTGATGTCATATAATTTATTTTCAAAAAAACCTAAAAATATAAAAATTTTAATAGTTTGTTTTTCTGGATTCGATTGTGTGTGTTATTTTTCATCAACGTTTCGAATCACACTCCGTGATTCATCATCAGGATGAGAAGAATTCTAAAGATATGAAAGATGTTGAGTTGCAAATTTGAGACAAAATATAAAGAGGAGTGGGTTGTGGGAGGGCACGAGGAACGAGGAGAAAGGAAAATAAAAAGAGAAAGAAAAAGGATCACCTGAGGGATGGGAGACCAAAAAACTCCAAGGAATAACCACCCAAGGAAAAGAAAATGGAAAGCCAAGCAACATAAACAAACCACTAAAAAACAAAAAAGAAAGAGAAATAAAGTCAACAAATTAAAAATAGGTCAAAATGAAAATAAAAACATATATATATATATATATATATATATATATATATATATATATATATATATATATATATATATATATATATATGTGAGTGTGTGGATTTATACACATATTCGTAAATGTTTATATATATGTATATATAAACACTTACAAATATGTGTATAAGCCCATACCTATACCAAAAGGTCGAGAGACGCAACCAAAAATGAACAAAAGCATTAACATAAACAAAAAGCCAAATGCAAATATAAAAATACAAATGCAAAAAATCAATAAACGAATAAATCAATGAAAATATACAAATATGCAAAGAAACCAAAGGGGGAGAGGGAGCCACACAAAGGAAAAAGAAAGAGGGGGAGAAGTCAAGGCAGGGGGTGGGCATGGTACTGGAGGATAGAAAGAAGAGGGTGCCATGAGATGCTGAGGTTTAGCCCATCATCACGATTAAGATTGGAGGAGTGATGGATAATAGCAATGGCCTCTTTAACTTTTCTCTTGAAAAAATTGTTCTCCCTCCACAATATTTGAGTGTCCTCCAAACAAATATGGTGCTTGGTAGTAGACGAATGCTCAACTAAGGCTGATTTGAGGGCCTGTTCATGCTTAATGTCAGCACAGTGCTCTTTAATTCTAGTCATGAATGAATGACCTGTTTCACCAATGTATGGAGTACCACAAGAGCATACAATCTTGTAGACACCTGGATCTAAGAAGGCATCCCTAGCGTCCTTAAGCTGAGGGGTATGCCTCTTAATGGTGGAAACAGGTTTGAAGGCGCACCGGAGACCTTTTTTCCCAAGGATTTTTGAGATCTTGTGCAATATGCCTTCAACATAAGGGAGAGAGACAAATGGGGCCTGAGATGGTGGGGAGGGCAGGGGATTAGAGATGGAAAGGAAATGAGAATTGGCTTGGAGGAAGGCCCTAGAGATCTACTTGTTCGAGTAGCCATTCCATTTGAAGACTTGACGAAGATGGGAGAGCTCTTGGTCTAAGTGGTCCTCATCACAAATCCAATGGGCTCTTAACGCCAGGGTTTTAAGAATCCCAACTTTCTGGCTAGGGTGGTGATGAGAAGTTGAATGAAGATAAAGGTCAGTGTGGGTAGTTTTGCGAAACACCCGACGACCAAGGGATCCATCTAGCTTCTTATAGATTAAGACATCAAGAAAAGATAAAAGGTTGTTGGATTTAAGTTCTTTGGTGAAGGCAATAGAAGGAGAAATGCTATTGAGGTGAGCATGAAAATCCTCTAACATGTCCAAGTCGTGGGGCCAATAGACATTGGTGTCATCCATGTATCGTTTCCACCACTTTGGCTCGAGGGGGAAAGAATGTAAGGCCACCTCCTCAAAATGCTCCATGAATAAGTTGGCAATCACTAGTGAGAGAGAACAGCCCATGGCTACTCCATCAACTTGTTCATAGATAACGCCTTGGAAGGAGAAGAAGGTTGACCTTAAGCAAAGTTCCACCAAAGAGGCGATCTCCTTGTTGACCTTAAGCTTCACAATCTCGATAGGGTCTAGGATAGGGACCTTAGTGAAGAGGGACACCACATCGAAGCTTACAAGAGTGTCTTGAGTGTCCAACTTGGTGTCTTGGACAAATTGGTTGGAATCTTTGATGAAGGAGTTGGAGTTACCAGCAAGCAGAGAAATTAATTTGGCAAGAAAAGCGGCAAGCTTGTAAGTCAGAGACCCAATGGTGTCAACAATGGGTCTCAAAGGAATGTTGGCTTTGTGAATTTTTGCGACCCCATAAATACGCGGGGTCACTTCCTTAGAAGGAAGAAGACGAAGTTTGGTAGATTCATCCAATGAGGAGTTGGAAATAGCAGTTCTAATTGTTTTCAAAATCTTCGGGCACGGGTTATGCGCTAAAATTTTGTAACTGATGGAATCTTAGAGGACTTCCATTTTGGCCAAGTAATCTGGTTTTCTCATAATGACCGTGGCATTACCCTTTTCTTCTCTTGAGATGATAAGGTCATTATTACGCATGAGATTATTAAAGGCCAACAACTCAGCTTTAGGGATGTTGAATTTAGGAGGTTTAGCATTACGGAGCGCCACAGTGCAATCTTGCCTAACCTCTTCCACAACATCAAGGGGAAGGGTACACACCACATTTTCGATCTCAATGAGGAAGTCGATGTGCGGAATGTTGCGGGGAGTCAAGGCAAAGTTGAGACCTTGCTTGAGGAAGTTAAAGGTGAGAGGATCGATGGGGGCAGGAGAGAGGTTGACGACAAGTTTGGACTCCCAATTACTAATAGGGTTGACAATCGTAGCGGACCTAGGAAGAGTGCCGAGGTCTAAGGCGGGGGATAAGGGAGCTGAAAGGACATGACACGATTGCAAGGGATGGGTGGAGTTCACCGTAGGGGGAGTGGTCAAGATATAGTTAGGTGGAGGTTGAAGAGCAGTGGGGGATGTGTCCACCTGCTCCATAGGAAGAGTAGGGTACGGCTAGACACATTGGTGCGGAGGATTAAGCTCACATGCCTCAACTGGGTGATGGGACAATGAAGGAAGGGCTTGAGGTTGGAAAAGATTGCAAGCTATGCAATTGCAAAAACAAGAAATAGTAGAGCAATTAAAGCAAAAGACGTGAGACACGACAGAAGAGGAAGAGGACAACGTACCATGGGTTGACTGAGGAGAGCCGTTGGAGTTTTGCAGGTTGAGCCATGGCGGTGGGTGCATCCTAAGGTAAGGCCGAGTCTCCAATCTCCATGGTGAAATCTACAGCATCCTCAGGGAACATGACAAAATGATGAAGTGGACAGGAGTGGAGGGGGAGGATGAACGATCACGAGGTAGTCGATTCTGCCAAGTTGATAGACGACTGGGGATGATGAACATGGTGGACCACCGTGTTAGCTTCAATATCAATGCAGATGCTGGCTTGATCCTCCAGAGGACTCAATGATCTTTCGAGGTCCTCACGAGCCTGGTAAATGGATGCTGGAGGGTCATGAGAGAGGTGGGCGCTGGTTTCTACATTCTCATCAGGAGACATATTCATGGTGGAAGAGGTAGAAAATGGTGGGTTCGAGAAAGAGTCATGAGCAAGGGGAGTTTGGATACCAGCGTGGGGAGGAGGGGGTAGAGGAAAAGGGAAGGGGTCAGGCGAAGACACCAAAAAAGGGTGGAAGACAGAGATGGCGAAGAGAGATGTGGAGTGGAGGAGGCTGGATGATGACTACCAGATGGAGAAGAGGAATCGCTCCAGTGTTGACGATGCTGTAAATTGCAGAATTTTTTCTTTTGCTTTCTGATACACTCTTCTTTGTTGCCCAAAGCCCTGGCGTATGAGGTCACGTCCAAGCGTAGCCACAGATCTGGTAGAAGAGATGAAGCAAGTTCTAGATGAAGAGGGAGTAACCTGGAATTTAAAAAATCAATAGCCCTCCTTGTGGATTTGATGACTGATTTGAGTAACGAAAGAAAGCCTGAGAGAATATGTTTTTGGTGTAGGGGCTCCAAAGATGGTGAGAAATTTTCACGAAGGAGGGGATCAGACGACAGTCTCTGCACCTTTTAAGAAAAGTCAAATCTGCAACTCTCTTTGCTAGTTTGATCCTTAGGAATTCCAGCTGCTTAGATTTCATAGATAATTCCCTCCCATGAAGGGTATCACGGAGTGTGATTCCTCGTTCCTCGTGCCCTCCCACAACCCACTCCTCTTTATATTCTGTCTCAAATCTGCAACTCAACATCTTTCATATCTTTAGAATTCTTCTCATCCTGATGATGAATCACGGAGTGTGATTTGAAACATTGATGAAAAATAACACACACAATTGAATCTAGAAAAACAAACTATTATACAATATGGATTGTGGAAATCTCATAGCTTTAATAAAAAAGTTATTAAAATTTTACTAAACCTCACTATTTTACATTTAGGTACCACTTTTGATTAATAAATAATGCAAAAATAGTAAAAATAATCATATCACTATGAAATTTACATTTTTGAAATTAGGAAAGTGAATACGCTAATGCGTTTTTGTTTCATAAAAAAATACGATCAGGAAGACCTTCAAAAAATTACAGCAAGGTAGAAATCTGGTATTCTAGTGCCTTAGCCATTTTTTTGGAGGTCCCAGCATAGGCTTGGTCCCACCAAGCCTAACCCAAAGCCAAAACCGAGGCATAGGTGTGTTTCCTGCTCCATATTTTATGAAATGGGTGCCCGTTATTTAAAATTCAAAAAAGGGGCACCCATTTTGAAATTTATAGTACTTTAAGAAATGTGTGTCCGTTTTTAGAAACGTGTGCCCGTTTCTAAAAATCGTGCGCCCGTTTCTCTATGGCGTTTCGATCCTAAACGGGCACCCATTTTATTTTTATGGGTCAGGGCTCTGAAGCTAAACGGGTGCCCATTTCTTAAAAAACGAGCACTCGTTTCTAGTGGCAAAATTTTTTACTCGCAGACTTCCACAAAATTGGGACCCGACTTCTTGCACCCACCCATATATATATACATGTATATGTATATATATATATATACATGTATATGTATATGTATACATGTATATATACATATACATATACATAAAAATGTATACACACACACACAGACACACATATATATGTATGTATGTATGTATGTATGTACACACATATATATGTGTGTGTATATATATATGTGTGTGTGTGTGTGTGTGTATGTACATGTACATGTACATGTACATGTACATATATATATATATATATATACATATATATATATATACATATATATATATATATATATATATATATGTATATGTATGTATATGTATGTACATATGTATACGTGTATATATATACATATATATACATATACATACATATATATGTATACAACTTGCTATGTCACACTTTAATAAAGGAAATGATCAATGTTGGTTCAATTTTTAAAATTAAATCAATAGAAAATGAAATATATGTTTTGAATTTTGAAATGATGTAAACTAATAAATTATATGATTTATATTTAATATTTTTTTTAAAATAAAAAATTATTTGAATGCGCTTTCTTATAAAGTAAACAGTATAGTTTAGTTGTTGATAAAATGTTGAAATTCAAGTTACACGAGGCATCACACTTTATATAGTAAATTTTACCTTTTTTCTTCAATTTTTCTTTTGTGTATATTGATAACTTGAAACATTAGTACAAAAATATATTTTTAATTATTTTTCATATATATACTATTCAATAAATTGGAAAAGTTGCTGAAATATAATTCTTGTCATTTGGCATCACCTTTTTTCTTAATTTTTTATCCAAATTAGAAGGGAATTATATCATCTTGACATAATCTTTTGTCTAGTGCATTTATTTTCCACAGATATATGATATATTCAAATCATGTGAAAATTGTTGTCACTTATCATAAGCCATGACTTTCTTTATATTGGAATTCTTTCTAATACTTTCCAAGATATTCTCGGAGAAAATAAAATCATATCTATGTTGAATAATTTTATTTTTTTCGTAATCAATTATTTCTTTGTCCACAATAATTGTGATAGAAAATATGAATGCTCCTAGTACAACTTCATCTTTCTATGTCAGCCTTTTGACTAAGATGAAATCAACTATTTTTTTCATACTTGTATAGTGTATGGTTGTAGAGGATGTTCCTTTTTCTTGGATCACAAATCCTTTTTCGTTTGAATTCCCTAGTTACATCCATTAAAGAAAACCTATGTTGATTATAGAATAACACTCACTATGATCATTTATATCTTAGTTTTATTGAATTTTTTGTAGTTTGAAAGGTGTGGATTGTGGAAGTTGCTTAAGTGCAGCTCGAGTTGAATGCTCAACAAGAGAATGTTTTTTATTTTGTAAATAGAATGTTTCCTAGAGTTGTGAGGTTATTACCAAGAATGGTTTTATGTGTGGATAGTTTGATTTATGTAAGGCAAGTTTCTTTTCTCTCGCATCATGTAAGGAAACTTCCAATTTCCATCATTTAAGGAAATTTTATTTTCAGAGTCATATAAGGAATGTTTCTCTTAGGATGTGTTGTGTAAGGAAAGTTTCATTTCTCTTACATAATTTATGTTTCATCAAGATGGTTGTATATGCAAGATCATTGTAGAAACTAGGATGAGATTCTTGAAGGAAATTTTTCTCTTGAAGCTGAATAGAAGATTCAACATTTGCTGGTTTTTCCCCATATTGGGGTTTCCTAGATATATCAGTGTTATCTATTTTGTGTGATTGGTTTCATGTGAATTTGGTTCTGCTATTCATTTTTTTAATTTACCTAGATTATTAATTGTTATAAATCAAATAGTTTATTTTCTACAATATTTGTCAAAAAATTATTTTGTTGTTGGGTTATAGAAATTAACATGGTATCAAAGCTCTAAACCCTAATTATGAAGCCAAGTTTTATATCACAACTTTCTTTAGAATTCAATTTTAAAGTTCTTTAAGGTATCTCTGAAGCACAATTAATTATGGGTTGAGATATATTCAGTAGGATGGAGTGAAGCTCAAGGGGTTTTCCGATGTAGATTGGGAAGATAGTATAGTTGACAAGAAGAGCTCTTCTAGGTGTTGTTTTAGCTTGGGATCAAGAGCAGTTTCTTGGTACAATGGGAAACATATGTTAGTTGCACTTCAAGTTTTGTAGAGGCCCAGTATATGATAGCCCATCTAGCTACAGGTGAGGCTATTTGGCTTAAGAAACTTCTAGTTGGGCTCTTAGATCAGGAGCTAGATCTAGCGGTGAAGTTAAAATACATTCCTATGGATGAGTAAATAGAAGACATCCTGACAATGTCTTTAATGAAGAGTAAGTTTGTATTCTTCAAGGACAAGTTAGGTGTTGTGTAGAACACCTTCCTCACAAAGAGGGAGTGTTGAGTTTTCTATAGTTTGAAAGGTGTGATTGTGGAAGTTTCTTAAGTGTAGCTCAAGTTGAATGTTCAACAGGAGAATGTTTTTAATTCTATAAATAGAATGTTTCCTAGAGTTGTGAGGTTATTACCAAGAATGGTTTTATGTGTGGATAGTTTGAGTTATGTAAGGCGAGTTTCTATTCTCTTGCATCATGTAAGGAAACTTCCAATTTCCATCATGTAAGGAATGTTTCTCTTAGGATGTGTTGTGTAAGGAAAGTTTCACTTCTCTTTCATAATTTATGTTTCATGAAGAAGTCTATATATGTAAGATTTTTATAGCAACTAGGATGAGATCCATGAAGGGATTTTTTCTCTTGAAGATGAATAGAAGATTCAACATTTGCAGGTTTTTCCCCACATTGGGGTTTCTTGGGTATATTGGTGTTATCTGTGTTTATGTGATTGGTTTTGTGCAAATTTACTTCCAATATTAATTTTGTTAATTAATATAGTGTATTAATTGTTACAAATCAGATAGTTTATTTTCTTTGATATTTGTCGAACAATTGATCTATTGTCGGGTTATAGAAATTAACAAATTTCGATCAAGTAGTGGCTTCCAAGATAAAATTTTCTATACAGAACAATGTGAAAAGAAAAAACTTGGTGTTGTAATTACCTTTGGAACAGTAGTTGGTATGAAGTATTTGAGATCTGTATAGAGTTGTTTCAATCGATTCCTCCTCAAAAGTTCTATAACCTTTTCACTTTCTCCTTTTCCAACGTTGATTGAATGATTCATTCCGATAATGTTGCTTCACTATCCGAGAAGTTCTTGATTAGAGGATGAGTGATAACAACCTTCATAGCTTCTAAATAAGAGTTACTCTTATAACATTTCCAGTCGTTAAATGAGTTATTTTTATATATCATTCAATTTAATATTTATTTGTCAATTTTTTACTATTTAAGAAAACAACCATACAGAAAGTTTGACATTTTTAAATATTTTTAAATAGTAGTAAAAATGGTAAATGAAAAATCATATGTCTAACCTTCATATCAAACTATTAATATATAATACATAAGAAATCATATGTTTATTGGTAAAATAATATTAATCATATGAAGCACCAATATGCTCTCATGCTAGCTACTTTAGTAGAATCATATTTTAGGAGGTTGCGGGGAAATAATTTTAACATGGAGAATTTAAAAATTAGAAAGAAAATATTGATACATCATGTTATATAGAAAACACATAGAAAAGATTTAATAAAGTTAAATTTGAAAGGATGTAGCAAGAAGAATTTGGGAACAGTGGTTGCTGCTAGAATATTTTGTGATGCCCAAGGTAAAATGATAGAGGGATATGCTAAGAATGTTGGGATAAAAACTAATAATGAAGCTGAAGCCATAGCCCTTTGTTAGGGACTAAAAAGAGCTATCTTGTATGAGTTTGACAATGCCACTATTGAAGGCAAATCAAAATTTCTGACAAATCTCATTATGTTGACAAATTATACACTATAGAAAATAAGGAACTATATTGGGAATAGTCAACATATTCTTAACTCTACACCTTGTAGGTAAATTAATCATAGTTTTTGAGAGGGCAAAAAAGTTGTGGTTTCTTTGGCTAGTGAAGGACTTAATTTTGAAAGATGGAATTATTTGGGCAAAGAAAGTGACATTCCCCATCAAATCAAAAATATTTTCATTAGTGACGGACATGATGTGATCATTAATTTTTTAGTAAATTATTTTAAGTAATGTTGTGTTATATGTCTTGATTGTTTGGAGTTTCATGATATATCATTAGTTGAAATACAACATTGTGAAGGACATGCCCACTTAGAAAATGAAACAAAATGAAGTTAGAAGTGAATGAAAAGATGTAGAAACTGGAGAAGAGAAATTTAATGATGATAAATTATGTACCATTTTTTCTTTCTTAGAGATTCAGAGAGATTTTATCAATCCCCACTTTAGATGTATGTACGATGACCCCTTGGATATGAATTTTCCTAAGTGTTATAGCGATAAGGGAAAGGAAGGAATAAGTTATTTGAATGATAACATATATCTTTACTTATCCTTCTTATGTGGCAAAGATGGAAATGTTTTTTGAAATTTATTTTATTTAATATTAACTTTAATTTGGATAGATTTGATAAAAAATGTTCTCTATTTCTTCTTCCTAGGTCTAGGAAGCCTTTTGTTATAATTTTTGAGTACATAAGAGTTTTTCTCATGGGTGGTCAATATATGTGTGTGGAAACTATGACTTATGTTTACTTGAAAAACACCCAATTCTGGGATATTTTAGAAAAACAAGGAATCACTTCTTTTTTAGAAACCATAAAGGAGAAAGATGAAAAAATATCATATCCTTTTATGAATATCTTGAGGAATGGAATAGTTAAGGTGGGAAAAATTAAGATGGAAGAGTCAAAAGAATTAGTATCCCAAGTCACTAGGTGCTAATATTTCAATATTAAGAAAAAAACATATTAACAAGGATAACATCTCAATATTTCGAGAGGAGGGTGAAAAAATCAAATGAAAATAGAATGGGTTCAGAAAGGAAGATCTTATACTATCATGGGTTGTGAATACCTATCATTTGATGAAGTATTTCATGCTTGAGGGGTGTTTTGATAATACACATGGGTACCATGTTACTCTTCTTAACCACATGAGATATTAGATTTCTTTCTTTTATTTTCTTCCATGATAATTGTGCTTCAAATGGGGTTTATCCCCCATTATATCAAGATTTTATTTATGCAATATATAATTTATACCCCACACCATAACCCTCCTCTAGAAGGTGGCCAAAACATTTCTCTGCCTAACAATTCAAAGAAGAAAATTGCATTTAAACATGAAGCTCCCTCATTATACTACACAATTTTACATATGAATACCCTCTTCTACTCCCTTAAAAGACAAAACATGACCCTTATGAGTGAAAACCCCCCATTATTTGTGGACATTTGTCTTAAAGATGCACCTAAAAAAGAAAATAAAAATCGTTACTACAATTGGAACCTCTAAAATTAAGAACACTAGTGGAAAAGGTAAAGTTGTTATTAATCCACCAAGAAACAATTATAGTACTTCCCCCTCCTTTTCTATTGAAATCTACAATAGTGAACTGGCTAAAGTTGAGAAAACTAATTCTTATAGTGAAAGAAGGTCTACCAAATTGGAAAAACTTATGGTAGCTGCCAAAATTGTTGTTGCTATGAACAAAGCCACACACCCCCCACCCCTAGAAGATGAATTTATTGGTTAGTCTAACAAATTATCCATTAATGGTGAACATACTAATAGTATTGAAGAGACCCAAGATGAGCCCCTAAACTTTATTCTAAGAATATCTCCTTTTCACACTCCCCACCTATTGTGACTCAATCATAAGATGTCCTAGATAGGGTTAACATCCTTATGGATTCTAGCAAAGAGGATGAAGAAGAAACAATAGAAAAAGTTGTTAGAAATGAAGAAAATTCATCCCAAAATGAGCATGCGTTAGCTATTGAATTAGAATACATTATTGCTAGAATAGAGAGTTTGGAGACTTTCTCAGTTGTGAAAATAATAGAGAGTGGTTTATATGCATAGAGAATAGAATTTTGAACCTTGTGAAAAATAAAAGGTATCTAATTCAGGAAGTCAAAATTGGGGTGGTGACTGTTGGCAAAATGTTTGAAAGAAAAAAAAACCGTAGAAAGCACCAGGGAGCTAGAGCAAATGAAAAAATAAAGGAAAAATTATTAATGTCTCCTTTCCTTGGGAAGTTGGGTTGGACGAGATGCTAGACAATTAAGGTTACATTTCTTGATGGCCTTATGTTTTTTAATGATATGCTATTTTATGCTATTGGTTGATCTTAGTTGGTTGATTTTGGACTATAGTTCTATTAGATATTATATTTATTCATTTTCAACTCTTCTTTCATTGTTGTTTTGTGGGATTTCTCTCCAAGCCCCATGGTGGTTATTTTCTATTTTATGATTGTTTTTTATGTGGACTTGTAATGGGTTGGGTCCCTTTATAACTTACTATAATAAAAAAAAGCCTCTATAGACAAAGTGGTCCCATTATGGTGATAAATTTCTCATAACTAAATAGATAATAATGAGATCACATAACAAACAAGGCGTAAAATTATTAAATTCAGTTATGGAAGAATCAAGAGATGCTAATGATAAAGAATGATGAGAGTACATATTTCTAAAATTAACTTTGTGTGTGAGGGCCTTGTGTTCATACATGTATATAATAAAAGTGTGAAAGTAAAAGGCTAATCTAATTTGACAAAATCCAAGGATATGTGTGTTGACATTGATGCCAACGTAATGTTTAACAATATATGTTATCCTTTATTTTTGATAGTTGTTGCATTGTCATTGATAATATGGTGATTGATTGAATAAAGATAGTTACAATTATTAGAGAAATGATGATGAAGTTTTATGTTGTCATCGATTATATGAAGAGTACAAAATGTATGATGTATGCAATTTATTTGCGTTGTAGATGTCCACCTTCTTGGTGTTTCTTGTCTACACTCAGTTTGGTTCCTAATGATGATCTTATATTAAAATGAAGGTTAGATGCTTTGGAATGGGGAGTATTAAGATGAGGATTAGAAGCATGACAATAGAGTGGAGAAGTTTACATTGATCTTATGTATGCTAAAAATTTATGGTTACATTTATTAGATTTTCTTGAGTGAGAAAATGATGTTTCAGGGAGATTCTATTCCTTGGAAGATTGATGGAGTTAGTTGGTATAGACAAATATAGTAATAATAGTTTGGAAGAATTCTTCAGAATCATCTTCATTTGATGACATGGTCTTGTGGAATCGAGCATAATTTTTCTACTCTATGGAATTTTTTTTTGTATCTTTTTAGGTCCTTATTGTTGCAATTAATGTGATTGGTGATTGTAGTTTGCTGATAGTCTAACTATCTATCAAAATTAGTCCAATAAATGCTTTGAATTAATCTACATTAATGTTTCATATGTTGTGGCTTGGAGGATATGCTTAAAAAATTATTGTTCTGTCTGAGTTCAATTTTGAGATGCTAGTTTTGTTTGTAAGAGTTGATTTTGATGTTATATCAATGATTGGTTTTTCCCAACCCTTTGAGATGGATATTTTGTATTAGTTGTGTTGTGCCAATATGATTTTAATGTGACAAGGAGAAATAAGAAATTGGGAATCTTTTTGGATTTTCAAGGATTTTTCTTGCATGCTCCACATGATGGTAGAATACATTTTTTATTGGTTCATAATGTTTGGCATGTGTGTTTCAAGGTAACCGCTATAATTTGGCCAAATGAAGTTATCTTTCTTATGATGTGTCATTTGGTGTCTCCACTTGCGTTAAATATTGTGTTACATTATATTTATATCCTACCTTGACATGTGAGGATCCACTTTTGTCTTATTCATGCATAAGATATTGTTTGGGAATGACAAGTGATGTGCTACATGGCTTATCTACACATTACCTTATCTGTTGACTTTGGAGGATGTGTGATAGTATGTGAATTGTTTGAGACAACTTAGAAAGAAGTGATATGATTCTTTCATTTCCTCTTTATTTCATGGATTGGACTGATTTCACCATAATAGTATTTTTGTAGTCGACTTGATAGGACCAATATTTGTCCCTTACTTTGGCCAATCTAATTGTTGTTCGCAATGAAGAAGATGGTATATATAGCAGATCAAATCAATTTTGAGGTATGGATTAGTGTGTTGATCAACGTATATGCTACACTTACATGATTATGTCATTTGCAAAGTTAGAGATGCAAACTTGTGGTAGTCTATAGTGATTGGTCTAAAGTTGGTCTCTTGAGACAAAGATTCAAGGGCAAATTCATACTTGAAGATTGTTGGGTGATGTGGTTTTGAAGGTATATGTATCTTATCTTTCTCAGATGTAGTGAGTTTCCCCAATAATTTTTGTATCTTGTCTTGTGGGATTATGTCTTAGCCTATAAGTCCCTTGTATCTTGCCCTTGGGTAGTGCACCCAAGCCTGCAAGTCCTTTAGGAAGAATTGAGCTTCCTTGGGAGTGAACCTAAATCACTATTTTAATCTTATTCATATATATTTTATTTGAATCTTACCATGGTTTTTCCTAGTTTTGTTTTTTCACATAAATTAGGTGTTCTCTTGTGCATGACATTTTATTGTTTTATCTTTCATTACTACTAATAAGATTAAGGATAAGTTGACATTGATTTCTAGAATAAATTTTAGGTATTTGATGATGACTAATTCATACCCCCTTTGAATCTAGAGGTGTGTTCAACAATGTAATTTACTATAGCTAGAAATATTAGATTTGTAACACGTGGAAAGTCTTGATACCTGGAGAAAATTTTAAGGTATATATGGTGCATTAACGGTAATCTTATGGAAAATGATGACAAAGCCTAAAGTGAAATTAAAGTGAAATTATTTTAATGGATAATAGATATAAATATATTATTTAGATTTGAAAAGTAATTAAAATAAATAAATAAAAATAATTAAATCCCTAACCCAAATTAAGCTATGTATGATTCTTAGGGTTCACCAAAATTATTACGGAATATATATTTCTTACAAGATAGTCTAGGATAATTGAATAAAAGAGAAACATATTAATATTGTTTAATCTATACTAGATAATTATGAAATGAGTTAGATCCAAATAGATTGTTGTTATTCAAATTTACTATTTCTATAGAGAAAACAAGAACGATGAACATCTTAGCTCTATGACTAAAGAACAATTTCTAAATTTATAATTATCTAGAACTTATGCACCTTAATAATATGAATAGACTTGATAATCAATTATGAAATTAAAATGAACTTATTTTCACTCATCTTTGTCAAGTTTGTCAAATTGGGTCTAGTTTGTATTTACAAACTCAACCTTTGATAACCCATGAATTACACACTATAGAAATTTAAAAAATAGATTGCCTTATCTACCAAGAAAAAGTATTAAGTAGACTTTCTTCTTTGTACATATAGGGTTTCGAATATTTCTTTATTAATCAAACTGTGCAAGGATGTTGAATCAATAACTTTACCCATATTATCAAAGACAATATTGATGTATGACTATTGACTTTCTCCTCTAAATGCTCTAGAAAGCGTGTGAGAACTCTTAATTTTAAGATGATAAAATTGATGTGTCTTTTATGTAAGTATCTATAAATAGATCATGCAAAATTGGTACATAGTTGTACATGGGAAGAAAAGAACAAGGGAGCCAGTTATATAAATGTAATGTTTTTGAATTTTAAATTTCAGCTAGTCAATTTTCTATTCACAAGGTTACCACATACTTGTAGAGTTAACTTGAACGTAGATAAATAAAATGAGTTATAATAATAAGATAATTTGAAAAATCAATGTGTAAATTCAACATTGATAACACTCAAATGAACCATTTATAAGAATAGTGTTCATATAGAAATAATCCATCGTCGAACAAAATATTATATACAAACAAAAATCAAAAGAAAGCTAAATAAATAAAATAAACTTTACACACAATTATATTGTTTATCGTAATATTCTAATAGTAAAACATAAAAAATAAATGGAAAATACTATCATAATACATTCTCAGTGGAATGACTTAAATCACACACACTAAGCTTATACTTTTAGGCTTAAAAGTGTTAAATACTTTGAGTTGACTAACATTTCCTAGTTTTAATATATTGCTTAATGTATGTTGCTACACTGAGAATACATTTCTAGGCTTAAAAGTGTTAAACACTTACAATTGACTAACATCCTCTGGACTTAATATGTTTCTTAGTGTGTGTGAAGGGGTTTAAATTTAAGGCTGGGCCTTCTTCAGCTATTAAGTTATTATATCACGGTAAGATTGAGTTTTATATCTTACAATAGAGGCTCCAAAGCATCACTAAATCTAAGAAATCCGCTACATTCATGAGTTTGAAAATCACTTTTCAAAACGAAAATCATGGTTTACTGTGTCATTACTATCATGTATTTTAAATCTTCAATACTTTGTAGGATCGAAAATAGTCTACCAACTAATGACAGAAAGGCCTGATATTCCATAAAAACAATATTATCGTCTTCCTCCTTGAATAATTATGTCATCTATTCGTGTGGGTGATATTCATTTCATCTTATTCTTTACTTGTTTATGTGATTGATGACAATAAGATCTAAACGCTTTGTAGACTACCGATACATCTTCAATGTTAGATTAGAGATTAAAACAATGAAAATCATCCGTGAAGAAACTTCAAACTGTTACTCGATTCATCTCCCTTTTACATGAACGAGAATCTAAATGTAAGAATATCAATTTACTAGAACCTCCCGTCAGCTGGAGAAAGCGGCCACAATTCTCTGCTTTTCTGTCTATCTACCGGAAAGAACCTCAGTGAGCAGCCTCTGATGAAACAGGCTTCTATCCATTTTTTATTTCATTCCATACACAACTAATATTCTCCACCAGCCTCGACTCGTCACTAAAACATATACAATCAATAATAAAACGAAACAAAACAAACCTAGGTAAGCATTACATGTATACGCAAAATTAAGAAATCAAGAAATGCAGAAGAAGATTCCTAGGAAACAGTTTAAGTGATGGACATGGTATTAAAAACTCACTCCTCGCTATTAATGATGTGACCCCGAATATATGAAGCATTGTGGAGCGCAGCTTTCCATTCCTGAAGCTTTTTTCTGGTGTATCTTCCCATATTTTCATGCCTGGAAAATGCATCAGCATAGGCTCCTTTTCCATATCGGACATCATCAGGCTGAACATGGTAGAAGACAGGAACTATTTTGGTGCGAGTTTTGAGCATATATGAAAGCTCTGCCAAACACCATGGGGATTGTGCATAATTCTGAGAAAATATAATTATATGAAGCGAAGCACTGCGCATTGCTGCTTCTATTTCTAAGGGCAAGAAGTCTCCCAATTTGAGCTCTCGTGAATCAAGAAACACCCTCAATCCCATGGCATTCAGGCTATCATAGAGAACGGTGGCGAACGTTTGTTTTACATCGATTCCACGATGATTAATAAAAACATCATAAGGCTGCCTTTTCATTCGCAGTGAAGATGTGGCTGAAGTAGATGGGGGTGGCGCAACTTCTTCAAAAGCATTTGTAGGCTGACCATTAGTTACAGGCATAGATAACACCGAATTGGCCGTACTAAAAGCAAAGGGAGAAGAAAAGAAAGGAAACCAGTTAACGATGGATAAACATAGGCGTTGTGGTTTGCGTTTAGCAGAATTTGAGGGACAAGGTTCGAGTCTTTGAATAGAATTGGCTAGCTCACTCTGGGGTTTATCCCCACAGGTAGATGCAGAAGTCGATGTCATCGACTGGATTAAAATTTGACCAGAAGAAATAAAGGAAGAAAATCAAGCAAAGTAGGACGCAGAAGCAGAAACATGCAATTAAATCAAACATAGGGGAATAAAAAAGGATTCAGGCTTGGGAGTGTTCTCGAGAACTACGCCTGATGGAAGGAGAGAGAGTAGCAAAGATTTATAACAGAGTGCTGTGCCATTGAAAAATGGTAGAAGCTTTTGATAGAGAAATAGTTTATTAACAAGTTGTGTCTATCCATTCGAAGCTAGATTTCCAATAATTTGCATAAAACACACGACATGATCGATGCAAACAATAGTTTATTGACAAGTTGTGCCTGATCATTCGAAACTAGATTTTCAATAATCTAGTTAAAACACCCAACATGGTCGATCCAAACGATAGTATATTAACAAGTAGTCTGAGCATTCCAAGTAATCTTGTCTGTAATTCGTACATAACAGACGATTGATCGATTCAAGCAATAAAACAAATCCTATTTTACACTTTACTTTGAAAACTATTTCTCTAATAGCAAAAATTTATAAAGAACCATTTATAATCAGTATCATACGATCAAGGTGCTATTAAAAGTGTAATATGTATAATTTTATAATTACATACGATAGGATATTTGACAATGTTTAAGAATTTTGTGAATGTATTAGATTAATGAAATTTTAATTATATTAGTAGTATTTTTTTAAAATTAATATTTTATTTGTCAATGTCTATGATTGTTTTTAAAGATATTTAAGACATATATATGTATATCATCATAATGTTTTTGTTACAATAACAATGTATTATTAATACTTTGTTTTAAAAATGTTCATCAAAACATAATATAACAAGTATTATATTATTATAGAAACATGAAAATAAAATTTACTAATATTTATCTATTAAAAATTATATTAATAAATTATCTTATAGTTAATTTGTTCAATATAAAAATATATTAATAAAAAATATATTTAAGTATAACAACACATAAAATTGAGAGAAATTGTTTTACTATGAATACCAAATGTGTCATACTACTTTAATATAATTACGATAATTTATAACTACTTTTTAGAAACAAAACAAATTTGTATTAGGTGTTTTTATTAAAGTTTAATTTAGAGACAAGTCCATAGTATAAGCTGTTAATATTTATTGGTTTCTAGTTGACAATATTATTCAAATGAGAATGGAGCTTGTATTTTCAAAGAATTAGATAGATAGTAATAAATTTTAAACCAACCCTTCCTATACTAGTTAGTAGTTTAATTATCAAAAAAAAAAAAAAAAAGTCAAGATGAGACAATTCTTTATTAACATTTCATGGCACACTTGAACATAATTATTAAATTTCAATCATACATAAAGATAAACATGACAATCTAGATCATATTCTTTACAGTACCAAGCATTCAATTAATTAAGCCAACTTTTACTAACAAAGTGCACACCAACATTAATTTGATATTAGTACTATGCAATTCAATACCTAAGACATTATATAAATGCATGATGTCTACCTAATAATTTACTATCCAATTTCTAATGTTCTAATTAGATAAAAGCACCATGGATATGATAGATATCCCACTAACAAAAAAAAGAAATTTAATCCTAATGTATTAAAGCACAAAAAAAATTAATAATAATAAATTACTTATATTTAGTAGAATTGAGAATTGGTGTTACAAAATGTAATATCTTAATAATTATTTAATATTTTTTTAGAATTATGAAAACATATCTTTATTTTTCTACGATATGGTTTTAAAAGTAATTCTAATCAACAATTTTATTTTGTTTAACTTTTTCACTAAGAATGATAGACCAGAAAGGTAAAACTAATAGAATAACCACCAAAAATAACATACACTTCTTTAAAACAAAATAATCATTTAGAATTTATGAAACTAATTCATAAACCCACCTTCGTACATTTATTGTCTATATGAATTTTACTATTTCAATAAGATCAATCCTAAATTAGCAGAGCTATCCCCTAATTTTTTTTCATATTTAAATACAAAATTTTCATTTATTGCCCTCCATTCTTTTCCCATCTCAACATAACACAAATTAAGATAATCTATTAGCATATCCTTTGAAAACGTTCATTTTATCACCGTTAAATCTGCAGAAAATTTCTATATCATGATGACAGGTAGCCAGCCACATTCACGTATAGATTCACATTAAAACTAGCATAAATGTTACGATATTTCGAATATGAAATGGCTCTTTAGTTTCGAACAATTGATAACACTTCTCAATAATAAATCTCCTTATAAAATTTGAATCTGTAGAAGTAGACATGATTAATTAAATAAATGAGACGTGAATGGCAGTCATATCTATATACAGTCAGGTATGAAATACGTTTGTCCTCCAGTGAATAATGAGAGTGATTATGTTGAGATGTTGTTATGCTGCATAGCGAAATTTTGCGGCATGTTATCTGATTTGATGCATTCCGAATAAGGTTTATAATTTAACGCAACGTCAGCTTAAAATCTAATTTACGTCATACAGATGATTTCAACTGACTTTTCCGTTTATTGCAGAAAACCGAAACAGAACAAACATAGCTTAAAATGACAAGTATTCCCAAAATTAAGAAACGAAGAAACGCAGGAGAGAATTTCTAAGAAAAGGAGTGCTGGACCAACATTTTATACTCACTTCTTGTTATCAATGGTCACTTCCTTCAGGATGCATTCTTGCATTATAAGCGTAGCTAAGGTGAATTGAATTATATCTTCTCGACATGAAACCTTTGTTATTAACTCCACAACAGACAACATTGTATACAGAGCAAACCAAAAGTTACGAATTAAGTGATAATGACCGATATTGTACACTCGTAAACGACATACAAATTACAGGCCTGCATAGATATTGTCAACAGAGCGTCCAGCGATACTTAGATTGTCTCGCCACATTGTACAGGCCTCTAGGTATACACGTCACAGTCTGTAGGCTTCGAGCTCACCCATATATGATGCCATGCAATATAAAAGACAATTAGTATTTCACCAACATACTTCATCATTAATTCCTCTGTCCATATTAACTAAATAATTATTTAATTATTTCATAATTTATTGTTTTCTCTGTACAATTAATTAAATAATTCTATTATTTAATTGACTCATTTTGATTTATTATAATTAAATATTTTTTTAATATATTTAATTAGTTAACACATCTTCCAAAGTCAAATAAAATTTCAAATAATTATTTAATTTTCTATCAAGAATAAATAAAATTAATATATTATTTATTAATTCTATGTATTTGATATCTTTTAATTCTTCCGCAACATCAAACCATGTGCTAATTTTAGGTCATACCCTATCTCAAATTTCCTTATCATTTGATCTTTCTAATTATTCTCCACCATTAGTCAAATGTTAAGTGAGGTATATAAATAAAGGCCTTCACTCATTCATTTCCCCGTAGACCACACTATTCACATGAAAGGTCGCATTATTATCAAGCATCCTATCATTTGCAAAGTATCAAGTATCAAGTTATCCTACCATCATTGTGCTATCGTGGTTATGCTACTTTGAAGTGAAACCCACATATCAAGCATTTAAACAAATATCAAGAAAAATAATGGAGAAAACTAAGGTCTTTGCTATGGTATTAGTGTTTATCATTTGATTCTACGCATAGATCATAGGCTTTATTGAGTGAGTGTGACCATGAGTTTGGATCTTGCATTGCATTTTCCATTTTATTTTGATTCATGTTTCTATTTTTCATAACAAACAATTTTACTATATAATTTATCTACAAATAGCCTAATAGTCATTTATTTAAAATGTGGGGTCATAAACAAGACACAAAACTTGATTGACATAGTGTAGGTGTAAATTTCATCATGAATTAGAACTACTTAAAACAATAAATTACTCAATTCATCACTCACATACAACACTCAAGCTAAAAGAAAATAGAATAAAATATAATGAAACAATTACTAAATGCTCTCATCTAAGTCTCCATAATGCATTGAGGACATAGTGGACGTATCCAAGGATTAATGTAAGATAGAGTATGATGTCACATCCTCAAAATGTTAACACAATATTGTATTCACAAAATAATTCCAATAATGGTTTGTGAAGGCCTCAATTTGTAGAATTTTGGGAGGATGAAGGGAGATTGAAGATGGATTAAAGAGATAAAGGGCTTTCATTGATTAAGGTTCTTGGAGGCTTGAGAATATTACAAGTGGCATTCTTGAAGTGGTGGTCAAAACGGTTCCAAAACTTCAATGGGAACTAAAGGTGGGGATTTACCTCAAAGGATGTGGACAATGAGGATTGATAAATAACATTTTGGATAGATGTGTCTTGAGTGATGCAAGTACATGGTATCCATTTCACTTGACTAAATAGGTCTAAGATTCCCCTTAGTCGCCCATTATATTATGATATTTAGTTGAATGCTATTTAAAAAATTTCTCTCACAAACGATTAAAATTAGTTTATCTATATGTAAATTCAGAGCTAATTTAAAAACTTAGTGTATTGTATCAAATTTTCTTTATTCTAAACTCTTCACCCATTTTTATGGTTCCCCTTATACCATTGATTTTTCTTTTGTAAATGCTCTCTAATTCTAATCCTTTCATAAAAAAATATATATTACTTAATCTCCATGAAACTTTCTACTTGTCCCTTTTTAGAAATATTTCATACCTAGAATCAATGAGCTAACTTTATTTTATTAAAAATATAAGTGGATCATTCTCAAGAATGCATGGAAATATGTGTCTTTATATTTTTAATAAAATAATTTGTCATTCAAACACTTTAATATATCAATGTTGTAGATGGAAAATATAACTAGTGCTATACATAGACTTATTTAGATTATGTTCTAATCTCTACCATAAATTCACCATCCTTCATGAGTAACCTTTGAATATAGAAATTAACAAGTAAAAATTTCAAAATAAATTATAAGATATCACCTTTATAACTTAAAAAATATCTTCTATAGTATTCTTGTGGGATAATGAAGATAGTATCTATTGGGATATATTTCAATATGTACATTGTGATAAATAGTATAGTAGGCTTGAAGAACATTGGCATTAACATCAATATATGAAGAGTTTACATGACATTTTTGTTTTTGTTTTAAAACAATTGTAACTTCATTATGTTTTTATTATGAATTTTTTGTAATATTTTTTTGAATTAGTAAAAGGTTTATATCAACTTATCACAATTAATAATAGTATCTATATTTTCTCATTATTAATATCATGATATACATAGAATTCAATTGTATAATATCCTTTTTATAATCCGTTATCCAATTTAAAGGAATGCTCAATAATTAGATTCATACATTGAAAAAAAAAAGTAGAAATGTATATTTTCCATGAAAAATTTGTTACATAAAATTTCCTTCACCATTGTCTTAGGATGAAAAAATATTATTTTTTTATAGTATTTAAAAAATAATAAATCTATTTTTCAACAATTCAAATTTTTTAATTAAACATGTATATAAAATTTAAATAAATAAATATATTTTTACAAATGTAAGAAAACAATTTTAAAGATTGAATCATATAAAAAAATTGTTATATCTATAAAGGAAACCATTATAATTTATTATGAAATAAATATCTTTAGAGAGTATTATACGCATTCTAATTTAATCATATTTGATTATATATTTTTTAATTAATATATTACTTTTCTCTCTTGTTCCAATGAATATTAGCAATTTGTTCCTTTGTAGATACATACTCTAGCTTCACTTCCTCTTCACTGACTTTTTCTCTCAAGAAATGATACTTGATTGATACGTGTTTAGTCTTTGAATGTTGCACCGGGTTCTTTGACATATTAATAGCACTGGAATTTTCACAATATATGATAGTAGGCTCATCATAGATAACTTTGATATCATTTAACATTTGTTTCATGCAAACTACCCGAGTGCAAATACTGGCAGCAACAATGTACTTAGCTTCAACAGTAGATAGCGAAACTTAATCTTGTTTCTTACTTGCCCATGAAACTAATGGTCACCAACATGACCATCCCAATTAGCATCAATGTAAGAACATAACATGAAATCATCATTCCTCGAACACCATAAACCATAATCCACAGTTCCTTTTAGATATCTGAATATTCTCTTTACAACAGTGACATGACTCTCTTTTGTATCAGTCTGATATCTAGTAGCCATGCACACAACATGCATAATTTCAGGTCTAGTCTGACTCAGGTATAGCATTCCACCAACCAAAGATCTCTACAAGGTCTTATTAGCTTTCAAAGATTCATCATTTTTACTCTCCTTGCTACAAGGTACCGGGGTTAATTATTCTTTCCTTACCTTCCTTGTCCCGCTAGCCCATGCCATCATCTTCTTCTCTAAATCTATCTTGTGGGCTAGTGAGGGATACCTTTCCTTTGTTACGTCTCTTTATCCCACTAGCCTGAATCATGATCAGTTTCTTTATCTATGGGTCACAGGGTGGCGGGGTAGTCACTTTGCACTTATCCCGCTATCCCGCCAGATGGATCTTCATGACAATAGGGTCGTGCAAGGTAGAAAATAATCCTTACTAATGCACATCCCACTACCTCATGACACTTTGGCAAGTGCGAAATGGACCCTGCAGGGTAAGAAGGAAAGGCACAAGGCTTGGGCCCTGCCATCCTGCTGGAAGTTAATCTACACTAAATAATCACTTAAGCAACAAAATTAACACATGGAAATTGTGTTGAGGGTAATGGGGCCATAATATTTATAAGCTCTAGGATACTTAGGAATTAAGTATTTTTAGGAAAAATATTAAAACTCGACCCCCACATTAAAAGGCAACTGACTCGACATAAGGAACCTAGCATGCGGGGCTGGTCAAAAGATGATTAAGGACCCCTATGTAGACAACTTAAAGATTCACAACCTGCTGCTTCTTGTCAATGATAAAATAGAAGAAAAGAGAAAGCATTCTTCAATGAGACATGGCAGGCATAAATCCTTTTCAAAAAACCATAACCCTAGGGGCCTCAAAGGACAAAAGCAAGGGAAATCAGAAATTTTGACACGTCTAACACTATCTCCAACCAAATTTAAATATACTAACATAAAATGAAGAATAGCCCATAGTCATGACTATACCCATTTTAAGGCTTGATGAGGGAACAACCTGAGAAACAAAAAACACAACAAAGAGACACTGAAAATCTATATTTTATTATTATTAAAAACTATTTTCAATACATGCAATTAAAAATAAGAGGAATAAATCCTCATAGGCTACAACACAGCTTACATATTTTTCTGGAAACCCTGACAATTCTATTTCCCAACCCAGAAACTAAGCTCTCCAAAACTCTCATACAACAACTCCAACAACTAACTTCCCAATTTCTACATGAGTCTTAAATAGACTTTCTTCTATTTTGGAGCTGAAATTACAAAATAGAAACTACCAAATGGCGGACAAATGCCAAAACATGAAATTGAAAATTTGAAAATACAGCCAGATTCGAAAATTGGAACTTAACGAAAATTGTCCAACTTCTGACAGCCTAACTTTTGATTCGAGATTCGGATTTACAAACCGTTTGAAGTGTTGAAAAGATCTATAAGTGTACAATATGCCAAGAATCAGTTCTTCTGATTCTTGAAATTTTTAGGCTTGTTTTGAACCATTTAATGCCTCAAATTTGAATTGAAAGAATTATTTTTTTCAAATTTTTGGGAAATTGAAACTTTAATAACTTTCAAACTGTTAATTCTTTTGACCCGATTATTTTTCCAATGAGCTTATTTTTCCTTCCTTAATCTTCCTATAAATTTTGGGCTCCATCCACCTTCAAATAAAAACTTGCTATTTTTGGCAGTCGGCTAGAAAAAGCAGCTTATCAATTCTGAGAGTTGGAATTTCTTATTTGTCCAAAAGGGTATCCAGATCTACAAAAACATAAAAAACAAAACAAAATAAAAAGAAATATTTTTGGGTGATGCAAGATTGCCCATACACCACTAGATGCTCCTATATCAGGGTTTGTTACTATCATTGAGGGTCTTGGAACATGCTATAAGTCGCAAGATGAAGCCCAAATGCTAATCAATCCCAAACCATCTCATACTTCAATAGTAATTACACATTCATAGAATCATAAAACAAATTAACTCAAGCCATGACAAATTACAATATGCTTAAAATTACAAAAACAATATAAGTTGCAAGATAAAGCCTGAATATGAATCAATCCCAAGCTATCTTGTACTTTATTAGGAATTACACATTCATAGAATCATAAAACAGAGATAATTCAAGCTAATGACAAATTACAATATGCTTGAAACTACAAACAAAGTAAAGCAGAAAACCTAAAAGTATTTGCGAATACAAATATAGAATACATATAATGAAATCTTTGTATCGGCTTCTATAGCATGCTCCACTCTCCATCTGTTGGAAGTCCAATTTGTTCCAACATATAGTAAGTGACTTACAATTTTGTCAGCAATTTATAATTGGAAGTGGGACTCGGCATCAATGTTTCATCCAAAGTTGCATTCGAGGTTATCAATGGTTTAATGAAGGTCAAAAAGTTAGCCACATTTGTGTCCTTAGGAAATAGGTCCAAATCAAACTTCATTTTCACCTCCATCTTATTTTGAAAGCAACATTTCTAGTGTATTTCTATGTTGTATCTAAACTCTTTGGCAAACCAAGATCTGTCAGCCTCTGTAGGTTTCCATGTAGCTTTTTCATCTTTTCTTCAGCCTTATCTAGATATTCTTGTGCTTCCTGTAGTTTCATACATTTTTGAATGATAGATGATGCCTTTATTGAGGCATAAATGCGATTGTGAATTCCCTTGGATGCCAAATATTTGTCATTCGCTTTCTAGACTGTTTGCAAAATTTGATTTGCAATTTTCTCTCTTGAATTCACGTTTTTGTTCCTAAGCAATGTATTTAGTGAGCTTCCCATAATGTACTTTGAGATTTCCAATCAATTCAAACAACTAACATAATTGGTTAGTCCCCTACATTATTTGCTCCCAAATATTTTTTTTATATACCTCATTATTTTTTTCCAAGATCTAGTCTGTCTTTGGAAGATTTAATTTCATTGTCTGCCTTCTGTAGCTTTGTGTGAGTCTTTCATTGTTTTTCCTTTCTTCCTCTGCTTTTTCTTCCCATCAATTTTCTCTTTCCTTCTCATTATTTAATTGGTTTTGTAATTTTTTTGTTGAGGCAGTGGCATTCTCCAACTTTTTGTATAATTATACTGAAGAGGCTCTTTCATTTTTAAATATTTTGATGCTTTTAGCTAGGCTTTTCTTTAGTTCATTTAGTTCCACCGCTTCCTATTCGTTCTTTGTACTTGTAGATGTAGAGGAAGATTTTTGTATCCTTTTCTCCAATTCACCACTCTTGTTATTTGTAGCTTTCCTATTTGCTTTCTCATTTTATAGGTCTCTCTGTAACTTCTCTCTCTCTCTCTCTCTCTCTCTCTCTCTCTCTCTCTCTCTCTCTCTCTCTCTCTCTCTCTCTCTCTCTCTCTCTCAATTTAGCAATGATGTGTGCACTACTCCATTGGTCTTTCTTGACACATTAATTTTGTCCAAATTTTGAAGTCCTGAAAAATCCAGTTGGATGGTGCTAACGTGAAATGGGGAGGGGTCAATCTGATTCTCTAGTTTATTTTGATTTGAAATTGGGGGCATAACAGCCATGTACTCCATCATTTCTTTATTTGGGTCATATGTGGGAAATACCCTGTCAATTGTAGGTTGTTTATTTACAACTATAGTACCTACAACCTTCATCATTAGCTTCCTCTTTTCTTTATTTTTATCTCCTCTCCCTCTAAATTGATCAACAAAATTATTGTAATTAAAATCTAGGGTTGCTAGTGCAATTGAATGCTTGAATGATGAAATAACACTTACAGTGATATAGGCACCTCCACCTATGTCTATGGCCCTAACTATTTCATTTTGAGGTCTAGAAAAAGTTGTAGAACCCATTCCTAATCGTCCCATTGTCACTTACAATTATGATTATTAGACTCATTTGAGGAGTTTATTTTGAAGCGGGAAATAATAAATTTCTGGTGGAACTTGATTGAGTTGGAGTTGTACTCGTCAGTGTTGTCATAACCTTTTGCTTCTTTAAAATACCTTGATCGCTAGGATTTTTTTTTTATTGCACTTGTTGACCACAACTAGTATGAGTACCCATACCATCCCCACCAGTCGCAGTAGAACTTGGTTCACCACCATGTTCTGGTTGTGATTGAATTCGAGTGCTGAGATTTGAAGCTCTAACAAAACAAGGTTCAGGTGTGTAAGTAATATCTTTTCCTTTTGATTTAACAATAATTTTTCAATGATCTTTAGTTTTTATTGGTTCTATCTCCAGTGGTGTACAAGGGCCTTGTCCTTTGGACCCTAGACAACCACTTTGATAACTCAGTTTTGCTATTATCATTGCCCTTGAAGTATATGTTTGTTTCATGGTCTTACTCAAAATAGATATTTTTGTAGAGTCTGCAGTAGCTATTGTAGTGTGACCTTAGAGTATCTCATTATCACTATCATTATATCTATCATCATCAGATTCATCACTATCATCATATGCTTAAGAGGGATTATCTATATTCCACAATTTGCTAAACCCAAAATCCTTTGGGATATCTTTAAAATCTGCAATAGTCTTTAGTTCACCTAGATTCTTCCTCATAGACCAAAAATATTTGATTTTGTTTCATGTCCAGTTTGCCTCTACACAAGCTTGCGATAGAGAAACTAGGATACTTATTCTATTAGATGGAATATTATCTCTTTTATAAAAATTGTGGGACCTTTTGATTTGGATCTCTTTCTCTATTGTTCTCTATGGGTGTAATGCCATAATTTGTGTTGACAATTGTTTTAGAGAAATACCTTTCTTAGTAGCAGTTTCCTCCATCACTTTTTTGACCCCTTCCCAAGAATCCTTGTTTTTCAACATTTTTAACAAGGGTTTACTTTCATGTTGGATTTTACTTGCAAAGTTATTATTCATCACAACCATTACTTCAATAATGTTGCATGGATCATACTGCCTGTAACTGTCAACATCAAAATTAACTTTTTAAAAATTTTTATGTACCACACTGAATTCTTTTCTCTCAAATGTGAACCCTCCACATGACAAAGGTAATGAAGAAAATATGCTCTTCTTTTTCTGACCAACAAACTAGAGTTGACTAGTACTCTCCATCTTCCATACATATTCCAATACAAAAATCCTCTGTCACATGTATTGGAAGTTTGTAGGGTTGTACTCCTGATCCATAAAACCTTAACAAGGTATATTCTTCCATGAGTATCCAGTTAGCCAATTGTATTTTAGGTCCTAGTTGAATGCAATCTCTACAAGACTCAAGCAATCTAGGCATTGGGGATTTTGTAATTGCATGATATATTGGAGCCAAAAAGAAGTCTAGAAAATGGTTGTAGTTCCTTCTCTTATCATGCATCCTTATCTTAGTGGTCCATTCATATATTGGACACATTGTTGTCGCATCATCAACCTTATACACCTATATTTGAAGCTTGTTGGTCTCGACGGTTCCACAATATTTCACAACTACGTTGGGGAGGCTGATGGCGACACAGACGACATGGAAGATGGTGCTTGTTGTTTTCCTGTTGTTTTGTTCTACAACATTGCTGGTGTGGTTGCAGCCAGGATTTGGTGTGGAGGGGAGAGCGGCTTTTTTTTGCCTTGTTATCGAGTTTTATGGTGATGTTGAGGGTGGTATCTATGGTTGTTGCCTTTCTTTTTCCCTCTTTCTGATCATGTTGGAGACAAGGAGCGGGAGAGCTATAGAAGATATGGGTTCAAGTGCGACTTCTGTTAGAGACTCTACTGGGGTTTTTATTCCCTCATGTAGTCATGGGTATGTGGCCTTGTGCCCACCTTGTCTTGGATGGGCTTTTTGGGACCCATGTGGCTGCAGATTTATTGATAATAAAGTCATTGGTTGGATTCTGAAGCTATAAGGGACCTCTGTTTTGGAGGTTCACCTATCTATGTTTTGTTTTCTCTATGGGTTCCTTCTTGTTGTGTTTGAACATGCCTCTCTTTCTATCCTTTGCAAGAAGTTCCTAGGTGTTTTGTAGGATGTCTTTTTTCTTCTGTCTTCAGGAAGTCCTATTGAGGGGGACCATTCCTCTATTGTGGGGAAGTGTTGGCTGAGCTTGAAGAGATGGCTCCTATTGGGGGTTTTAATGGCCCTTTATCTTGAGGTTGGTGTACTTTTTTTATCTTTTTTTGTTTCTTGGTGTTTCTCCTATTTCTCCTATAGAAGTGGAGATTTTGGTGGAGCCTATCTACAGGGATTCTAATTAGATCAGGCCTCTTATTTTTTTTAAGGTTGTCGGTGCCTTTTCAAAACCCATCTATTCAGCAAAGCTTCATTGTGCCTTCTCTTGGTTGCTGGATAATGTCTTGTGGCCAGTTGACTGGGTCTCTTTGTGGATGGTTTCTTTCTTTTCAGCCCCTATGCAGCTAGGGCACTATCCTATAGAGGTGGATGGGTGTTTTATTGTCAAAGGTGCAATTAGATACTATAAGATTGTTGGTTATTTCTTGGTAGTTTCGGGAGCCACTTTAAAAGCCAAATCTAAGGTTAGGGGAGCCTTTCAAAATCCCTTTGCTTATATCTGGTTGGATGTTGACAGTTTTGAAGGGCCAAGCCTACATCATGATTGTTTTTGGTTAAGGGTTGGGCTAGCCTTTTGCTGCCTGAATTTTCTGTATATGGGTAGGGGAACCAAAAAAATCCCTAATGTCTAGATGAGGGAATCTATTGACCTCATCTAATGGCTTAGGTTGTGATGCCTGCAAGTTTTGTAATGATTTTCTCTTAGTTTGGCTGGTTTATTTCTGCTTGTGGCTGTGCTGGCTTTTGGCTAGCACTAGCAAGATTTTTTGAACTGGTCTGTTGTTTTTAGTTGCCTATATTTTTTGGCAAAAGGTTCATTGTATGTTCAAGATCTTAGTAAAATCTGAGGGTTTCAGGTCCCCTCAAACCCCTATTGTATGGGGTTTTGGGTCCCCCTCAAAACCTGGTTTTACCTTAATAAAAAACGTGCTAAAAAATATTATATCTAATAGGTTGATTAACACAATGGATATTAAATACCATTTCAAGGAGGCTTGCACCCACAATGGATATTAAATACCATTTTCCAATCCGAGGCAAAATGTTAGCATGGCAATAGTATTCTAAACCCATGGCAAAAAAAATATCCTTTATAACAAGGCTTATGTTTTTTATCCAATTGGATACCATCCATTGTTATAGCTTTGAGATAATTATTTTCCTCTCTTCATTGACTGCTTCATAATCACAAGCAAGCTTTTCTAGGTCAATGTGGACTTGAGTTTCCAAAATCTTCTGCTCCAAACCCTAAATCCAACAAACTTTTAAATTCATCCCCAGTAATGGATAAAATTTCCTTTTGGATATTTTAATTAACAAACACATTTCTATTTTTATCATAACTTTGGGTGCAAACCATGATAATTTTTGGGCAAAGGAAAACCTCAAGTAACATCATACATCCCAATCCAACATCCCATGTTGTAGTTTGATTTATGTTTTGTCTTAATATTTTATTATACACAATTTTTGGTGCCCTGGTCCCTCGAATGTGGCCTTGTTCTCACATGAAAATCTAATTTCTATGGTTCGTCTATCATGGATCAGAAGATCATAAATATCATGGTATTCACCAGTGAAACTTGGGCTTTTAACCAATTCAATATAGTTTATTTTTTGTATGTCTTTGCCTTTACCCATCGCCGGTATCGTGCTATGGTAGTGGTGGCAAAAAAATCTTGAATAATGAAAATTTTAACCTTTGAAGCCTGGTCCCCTAATTCCACAATCTAAATTGCAAGATTGAAGAAATTAATAACATGGGATATAGGAGTTTTGTATTTCTCTTAGGAGCTTACCCAAATTTGAATTTGAAGCGATGAATAAATAGACTGGTGTGGATGGACTCTATTGCATCCCCGAATTTGGATTCTAAATCTCCTTGGTTAATTGGTTACTCCAAAGTCCAATCTCTCTAAATTTCAAGAGCTTCTACAAAGGGCAAATCCATGGTTAAAAATTAAAAATTCATTTCTTTATCTTCTTATATTTTCTTAAAAGCGTTCATTCTTGACAGTGCTCACATGTGTCTCTATTCTGGAGACATTAAGTAGAATCTTGTGTCCTTCAAAAATTTAGCCTAAAATAGATCTTGTGTTGTTGATATGCAATAACCTAATGATCATTGTATTGATTATAATTTATTCACTATATACTTATAGTTAATTAAGTATATAATATAGTATAGTTAATTAGATAGTGCTCACATATGTCTCTATTTCACAGACTTCTTGTACAAATTTGTATCCTTCATAACTTCAGCCCAAAGTAGAGCTTATGTTGTTGATTTGCGATCATCCAACAATCATGAAATTGATTATAGTTAATTAACTATATAATAAATAATTTAGTATAGTTAATTAGATCAGGATGATGACCTAGGCGAAGGTGTACAGATTGGCATTTAATTGCCATTATAGGTAACTGTCAACATCATTTCCCCCATCGCTTAGACACAAAATAAAACAAGTATCAAGGTACTTGTAGACTCCCTAAATCCAACTATCTTGGATCTATTAAATGAAGATTTTAATTAATTTGGGTTCACTATATCTTTTATCCTTCTAAAATAATTAATTAAATTATATTTAATTATTTACTATCTCCACATATAATTAATTTTATAGTTAAATATGTTTCTTTTTATTCTTATAAAATAATTAATTATATTATATTTAATTAATTATTATTCCTATAATTCCTTTAAGGTTTTATTAATTTCAAAAAATGAAATCCCTCCTTAGCCAAATTCCTAAATTCTTCTAATATAGGTTAGTTAGTTACTTGTTTATTTAATTAATTAATTTTCAACATAAAATAGATTTGCCAAATACATAGTTAATTAATTGTCATTAAAGTATATCTTATTATTCAACATAAAATAGATTCACCAAATATGTATAGTTGAATCTACTATTTCTTATATAAGATACACCTAGACTGCCTTGGTACCAAAAACTTCTAGAAATGATATTATCATGAAAGAACTTGCATATATCACATCTCACACTTTACTTCAGCTAAAATAAAATCTCATTTGACATATCACTTCATCAATAATATTCATATAAATCATTTGAACAATTTTTTTTTGATAAGTTAATAGCTAGGTAGGGCCAACACCCATTATATTAAGATAAGATTAAAAATAAAGATACAATAGAATTTGTCTTGTAGCCAAAAATATATTCCCTATAGTGTTTCCAATGAATACACTACATCGTATGTCCAGTAGTGACAAAAGATATGGCACAAGTACTTAATAGAAAAACTTAATAATCCATAACCCACAATACAAAATTGAAAATAGCACAAAGAAGTTGCACCCTACTTTAGGACTAGGAGACATTTCGAGCCCGCCTTGCTACCTCCATGGCTTCATGTTCCTCCTTCATTTTGTCCTACTTGACTTTTTTGGCTTGTTAGATGAGTGAGATGTCATGTCTACCATTGGCATGAGCTTCACCTACTACGATTTCCTCCACACTACAACTATCATCCTCAATCCATTCCTCTCTTTTCTCTAGCTCTAGCACCCCTAAAATCTCAACTGCAAGTGCCTCATCATATTAATCTTCATCCAACAACCCTTCAGTGGTCAGGTAGTCCCAATTCCAATCATCCTCCTGAAGTTCCTTGATTTTGGCTACATACAAGAGGAAATTGATACTATATAGTATATCACTCCTTCGAGCCTGCAACAACTTCTCATCTTGTGTTTGCACAATCAAAAATTTACACACCTCAACCTTCCTAATGTAATAGTTCTATGGGAGGGGAATGAGGAGGTTCTCATCCATAGTGTTGATCACTGCATCAATGTCACACAAATATGCATGCTCAAACACCACCTAGGTGAGTTTTTTGGCCCACTCCTTGGAAACCCTCATATATAACACCATGGCAAGGAAAAGAGCCATAATGTCCGAACTAACCCTATGCCTACTATACACCATCAAAAAATTCCAACCCCAACACTGTCTTGACCACATCCATTATTTATAGGTGGTCATTCGCCAAGACCCCCCTAATCATTTATGAATGACTTCACCTACAAACGTTGTCTGTGGTTTTGTTACCCTAAGGATAATTGGCATATCCATCACTCCCACCTCAACATTTTCAACTTGAATATGTAATGTGGAAATATGGTAATAACCAATATCCAATTTAAAGGTATTCGATTGACAACATCATAAATATCTCATTAAATGCACACTTACCATAAGTTGCCTTGTGTGATATATACTAATAGTATTTTTCTAACTTTTGATACAAGTACATAAACCCATTAAAATATGTGTGTATAAATTTAATATCTTCCTTGAAAAGATCCCACAAACATAATTTCACTTTCACAAGAGATTTGTAAAAAATAAAAAAATCCTTGATATTATTATTCATGTGAGATCAAGAAGTAAATTCTAGAGACTCAACATTCTAACTTAGAAACTACTAGTCTAACCTTTTCTAAAGAGACCAAGATTCCCTCCAAAAAAACTCTCTTGATTACAGCCTTGGAATTCCTTATATAAGAGTAAGGAACACAACAAGCTTTAGGTTGTATACAATTGTCATGTTCTCATTTGACATATGTTTGTTTTATACACATGGAAATGAAATATTCCCAATATGAAACCTAGAACAAAAAAGGACAACTTATCAAACCATATCCACTAAAACTATTATGAAACTATCAAGGACCACGATGAAGAATAAAATACTATAAAAATTCAACTGCTTGAGCTGCACCACTATCACACTGCTGAAAACTTTACAGATGCAAGATTCTAACTATAAAAACTATAGGAGGAGATTTACGGATGAAAGATTCTAGCTATAAAAAGTAGAGGGGGAGCTTACAAATGCATCTTGTCTCTCTAAGAAATAGAGGAGGATCTCCATAGACAAATATCATAAGTAGAACAAGGGTTCCAACTTTAGTTATCAATTTTAACTAAATAGGCTCTTAGTTAGAGTCGGCACTCCCTTTTCCTCATTGTTCTCCTCACTGCTCCCTTTGGCTCTTAGGCTTCAGGAAACGAGGGGGTGATGGTAGGAATCTAGGAAAAGGCCATTTTTAGCTATAGTGGCCTTTCAATGTCCCTTTACCTATGTCCTATGATTTCAATGTACCTTTAGCTACAAAGCAATCTGTTGTGCTTCTATAAACACAACCTTTCTAAAATATTCTCCACTCAGTTGTATTTGTGATGCTAAAAATGTGGTATATAGAAGGCATACACATATAATGACACAATAAAATGTAATTGAAAAGCTTAATTAAAAACTAGATTAGAAATGCAAACCATAAGCCTTCCTTGAAATGTCTCATTTTCCTCTATTCTTGAGGACCTTGAAGGTGTTGGATTGATGGGCTCTCAGTGGAGCAATGACCTTGAAAATGGAAACTCAAGAGTTGAGTAGCTATTTGATCATGATTGACTATGGAGATTATATGAAATGCATGATTTAAGAAAGCAGATTAACATGCTATGATTAATCCAAAAGCTAATTGCTAGATAATTGAAATGAAAATTGCCTATAGTAATGATGCTAAAGCTATGAATGCAAGGGATCCTTATTGCTCCAAAATGGGAGATATTTATAGGAATTCCAAGGCCAAAGATGAGGTGGTAGGAATCGATAGTCCAGATCTAATCTGAAGATATCAAGGGCCAAGATTGAGAAAGTTGGAGAAGATGTTGGAGGAAGGGACACTTGTCATCTCTGTGGTGACAAGTGTCAAGGAGCCTTTCTCATGAGAGGGAAAGTGTCCAAGGGAGGAGACATGTGGCAAAAGTGCCATGTGTCTCAAGGAGGGAATATCCACACCATGGGAGGTTAGGATAAGGAGGTTAGAATGTGTAAGATAAGATAGGGTTAGTTAGACCTAGGATTAGGTGGAATGGACTAGGTTAGCGGATGGTTAGGTTAGGTGGTTAAAAGTTAGGAGCCATGTGTTCATTTGAATTTAGAAATTCAAATAATTGGAAAATGATAATTAATTTCAACAAACTTGAGTTTGTTAATCTTAATTAGGGATTAGAAGAATTGATTTATATGGGAGGACATTAATTAATTTAGAATTAATTAATCAAAGGGGGATAGGAAATGAACTATATAAATAAATCATGTAGATTTATTTACTAGTAGATGAATATAGAAACTAATTAGATTGCTTGTGAATTCAATTAATTGGGAAGGGGAATTAATCAAATAACTGCGTATTTAATTAACTATCTTCAGACCGTTTTTAGGTGTATACAGTATTAAACCTATATCTTATGAACACATGGGAAACACATATATACGGGCACTCCATTTCTGATACTATTCTTGAAGAAGTGTAGAGAGAATTTGTAATGCTCCTTCATCAACTCAATAGCTATAGATTTATGAAAAAACTCAAAGATCTAAATATAGAAGTTCTAAATATTCCTTTTTGCCCTTTTGCCTTTCCAATTTTCTTTTGATGATGGCCTCATACCCATGCTAGCATGCAACATGCCACCTACGAAAAGGATCAGAACTCGTCAGTTTGCTATAATCATTCAACCACCAATTTAATATTTTATTATTTTCTTGACCAAGATAATATCCGTACCCATGCAACTCTTCATGCCACCTAATGAAAGGATCAAAAGTTGTTAGTTTTCTATGATAATCATTCAACTACGAATTCAATATTTTATTAATTTCTTCTAGAACATGCTAACATCCATACCCATGCATCTCTTCATCCAACTAAGTGTATTCTATGCAAAAGGATCATTTATAATCTGAGATCAAGATTTCATACATGCTAAAAAGTATGTTTCTAATTCCAAAGGATATGTAGTACAATAACAATGACCATGGCATGTTTTCTATATGGGTTATTTTCCAAAAAAATACTGAAATATTTTTATTAATTATTCTACATTTAATTGCACTATGATTTTGATGTATTTCTGAAATAGATCTCAAATAGATTCAACATACTAGTGCTTATATCCAGGGCATAGAGTCGGATCTATGATCAACAATGTAAACCCAAGCAGTAGATCATTTCAAATGAGTAAGCCACTCGAGAATTAATGCCTAATGTTAACACATTGACAATGATCACACATTTGTGATGAAATTTTCAAGACAAATCAAAATATCCCTAATATTATGATTCATCATTCATGTAATATCTTAAAGTACAAATAGAGACAATCTTAGCAACAATATAGTAGTCTATTCATGAAGTAATTGAAAAAATACCAAAAGAAAGAGTACATTCTAATTTCTTTCACCATGAAACCACCCTACACAATAGACATAACAAATCCCTATTTCTACTCTCCTAGAAGATAAGAAAATTTTAGAATCCTTCTTTACAACCTTGGTATTCTTTTTGTAATCATAATGAATGCAACATGCTATCAATCATTTACAAAATTACATGTGACCCCCCTTTTACACACCATTGGTCCAGTCACAGGAGAATATTCTCCCAGCAAAAGTCATTGTCTCTATTTTATCTTGAAGAAAAACTGCTAGGCCAATATACAAGAATGATTTGGTGTCAAGACACAAAAAGATTCAATGAATTCCAACTACCTTATGAGCCATGCCACTATCGCACATTTGTGGTTATTGATGCAGAGAGTACTAGGATGAAAGATTCTCATTGCATTTCCTGGTAGAGGAGAAATTTGATCAATTAGGGATGCTTGACTCTAAAAACGCATCTCCTGTGTCTTCACCCAACTTTCTCTTTGCATTCTACCCAATATAAGGGGGAAATGGCAATTGGCAAAGAGATCAGAATTATTTGCAATTGTAGCCAAAGCCTATAGTTGTACACAAGCCTTTTAATATCCCTTTGGTTACCTTTGGCTATTTTAGTACCCCTTGGCTACAAGGTAAGTCATTAATCCACTTTACTTCATGGCATCTGCAAACCTTTGGCAACGTAGTCCTCTTTAGCCATATCTCCTTAAATGCCAAAATTCAGTTGCACCTTCTATGCACTTCATTTTAAAACCTCTACGAAAAAGACAATAACACTTCCTAAAAACTTATCTCTAGAAATATCTCTATGTTCTACATTTTAAAATGCAGCATGGGAATAATACAACTATTTTTCTCAGTGTTAATTGGAAATGACCAATGACCATATTTATCGATTTATGAAGTGGCAACAACTGACTGTCCGGTCTATACTTTGAATTATTCCACATACTATATTAATCTGTGTGAGATTTACTTTTCTAACATTTCTTGATAAAAAAAATATACCACAAGCAAACTTTCATTCTAATAGTCTTGTAAAGTGGAAAATTGGATCCTAGTGACTCCCCACCTAGGAGAGAGAAAGGAAGCCACTAGGATGATTTTCACTTGGAAAGGAACTTTGCATTCAAAGGAGGGGCTTGAATCCACTAGATCCAAATCCAAGGGAAACAAGGATGTGAATTCCAAGTGGATTGAAAGGGTTGAACTATGATTTACCCTCTTTTGTAAATGAGAAATTTGACTTGTTGGCTATGCAGAAAAGATAGAGGAAATGAGTGAAATGAGGAGCTACCAGTTTAGGATCGCATTGTAACTTTGGATTTGAGCTAATTAGACTAATACGGATCTGCCCTGCAAATTTGGAGAAAAGTCCCCAGGACCGTGGTGGGAATGTACATGGTCCTCCGCAAAATCCGTGAAACAAAAAGGGTTATTTTGTCTCTCCAAATGAAACCCAAACTTGCAATTACAGTTGTGCACCTGCAACCTACACACATAAAAGAGAGGGAGAATGGTTGTGGATAGAGGTTTACCTTAGTCAAACCCCGGTTGAGGAATCAACCTTGAAAGAAAGTAATTGCAAATGCCTAAATGTAAACAATGGAAATGTATACCTTGTAGATCTGCAACTTGTTGATGATGATTTCTTTGCTTCTTAAATGTAACCACAAATGTTGTATGAAATAGCATGTAACATGACAAAAACCTAACACAGACACATGCTTGTAAATGAATGTTGTAGTGTTGCTCCAATGGATGAATGACATTGAAATAGCATGTAACTTGAACGCTTGATGATGACATTGAAATCTTGTATCTTATCCTTATGCCTCTCATCCCCATAAATGAAGGAATCCCCTTTTATACATGCCTCACAGATTAATTTTCAACCATCGAAGGCCAAAAAAAAAGCAATTGCAAACCCTGAAGAAAAATTATGCATAGGAGACTGGACAGACCGAACTTGGGGCCACCCTAAGGGGTGGGAACAAGGGCGCCGTACCCCTATCCTGCCCTATTTCGGGGCCCAGACAGAGTCTAGATCAGCCACAGGTCTTGAAGGAGGAAGGGTGAAGGGGGGTTAATGCAGAAATAGGTCTCGGTTAGGGAAGGAGATGCTGTCACCAAGGTGAGGAGCTCAAATGTGGTTAAAATTAAAGGAGGCAAAATTTTATGACACTACATTTAGCCCCCACTTTAGTGGGAGTATGGCTTATGCCCCTACTGTCAGTAAAGTAGAAGAAAGAGAGAGATGAAGATGAGAGATGCAAAGCAATACCACAAGGAGTATAAGACACCACTAATATTGAGGAGAAAAAATCCCCCAATCTTAGGATCTCAACTCATTCCAACATATGCAACTGAACACAAAACAAAAAGGCATAAGACATACAAAAACAAAGACAAAGTGCAAAAAGACACACGACAAGAACAAGACACAAGATGAAAAACTAACTAGCTGAAGAGACCTCGGTACTCAGATGTCTCAACAATTAATCATGACACAAAGACCAATGCCATCAGATAAACATAAGCGATCACATAAAAGAGAAAGCTGACATTATCAATGAACCATCAATAGTAAAACTATGAGTTCATGAGAGGAAAAAGAGAGAGAACATGAATACATACTTTGGTGATCCATGAGAAGAAAGGCAAAGAAGAAAGAAACCATGGACGTCTTTCCGCTAAAATTAGGTGATCCATGGAGAGAAGGACACGAAAAATTTCTCCCCTAGACCCTGTCTAGGTGATCCATGTAAAGAGAGAGAGTGAGAACACTGTTAGTTCAACTCAATCTCATGCATGTGTGTGTAAGTGAGGTTCAAAGTGCCTCATAGGAGTCTATTTTTGAGTACGCTACAACCTATATAGAATGTATAGTACAAGTGTCAAGAAAGGTGTGACATCTTTCTCTAAGAGTTTGTGCTATGGTTTCGAGAATAATTACATCGCATAAAAGAAAAGTGGTGTCATCTTTCTCTAAGAGACCATGCTCTAGTTCCGAGAATGACCCATTGTACAAGAAAAGAAGAAGTGAAGACATCTAGCTCTAACAATCTGTGCTCTAGTTCCGAGAATGACCCACTGTACAAGAGAAAAGTGATGACATCTTTGTCTAAGAGGTTTCCCTCTGGTTCCAAGAATGTCTCACTGTAAAATGCATGAGAGAAGTATAGTACAAAGGAGTAGTGTGGGTTCCCCCCCCTTAAGATGTCAACATAGGTTGATGTTGATATTTTAAGGAAACTAGAACAAGGATACCTAACTTCATCACAAAGAAGATATTTGTTATGCAACAATGTCATAAATCCAAGCAAGAGAGTGAATACTCTTCAAGCAAGGATAAGATAGTTGAAAAGAGATATCTTGTTGTAAGTGTAAAGGTGATCCTTGGAGGAGAAGAGATCTTTGTTCAAAATACCTCTACCCCCAAGAGGAGTTGTCTTAGACAAATATAACATCTTCTAGAACAAGAAAAGGAAAGAACAAGAATGCAATCCTTCCTCCTATTTCTAGGTGAAAGGGATTCTTGATTAGGGATGAATCACTTTTAGCCCCCAGAGGGATGGTTTAATGTATCATAGATGTTCATTACCAAGTGTAAAAGAGGTCATCATCGAGGAATAACACCTCTTGTATAAGAGAGAATCTTTGAGTGTAAAACAACAATTCCACACAAGGAATGACATCAAGTAATAGAAATCACACCATCCACTTAATAGGGAAAAGTGGATCCCTAGAGAAAGAGAGAGAGAGAAGGATCATTGCCCCTCAATCTAAGGGACAATGAGAAGAGCATACATAATCTACTAGAGAGAGATTAAACATAAGAAAATGTGCAATGAACTTACATGAACACATGTAAGAAAAGACATTAGTAAATGTAAAATACATGTCTCAAGAAGTGGTAATCTTCGAAAGGAGAAAAAAACATCATATATTCCCCAAGGGGAATTAATCATAAAAGCATACCATTGTAAGAAATGATAATCACATATGAAAAATGTATGCCCTAAAAGAAATAGTGATAAGAAAGAAAAGGGAAGGGAGTGAAAATCCTTGCACCCCATGTGAGGAGAACAAGGAGAAACATTACACATTTTTTGATGGTGATTAGTTTCAAGTGATATGTCGTCCTAGTGGAACAAATCCTTTCAATGAAGGGATAAATACTTCTCAAGAGACATTCCTTGCTAAGGGGCATATCATACTTGCGAATAATCGAAACCATAGAAGAGGTAAGATTTCCAAAAGAATGAAGGAAAGAGAAGGAGCACAGTACTCATTAAAGATGCCCCTCTCCAAGAAAAGAGGAAAACCAAAGAACAATTATATGCTCACATAAGAATAACCCTATGCAAGAAAAGAGATCTAATAATGAATAATGCACAAATATAGAGATAAATGTATAGAAAGAAGAAGAAAAATGGACTTCATCTTTCTACCCCAAAGTATGTTAAAGTGAAACAGGGCCACCACTAATGATATAAAGCTCCCGTTAAATGGGCTAATTATTCCATAGGGTGAAGATCAACATTAAGTGAAAAGAAGTGCTAAGGCATGATGTTTTTATCAAGAAATACAACTAGATCTGTCGTAAGACAAATATGTGCAAGATCATATTGTAGTTGAACAAATTTCTTAAATGGATAATATTTTCCAAGAGAATGTGAATATGAATCATGAAAAATGAAATATTCACTTGCTTAAAATTTTTGTTTCTATGTTGAGGAGGAAATGAAATGTTCTTGTCATATTTTAGCCTCCAATAGATTCTTGCATCTAATCTATCAGGATGGTAAATATCGTCTTGACATAAAGGAGAGGGTTTGTTAGGAGAACAAGTTTCATGATCCACAATTCTAATTTTGCCACTATCTATGCCATCTTGAATAGATTTTTGAAAATTAGAGAAATCATCATCATTATGGTCATGGGTATCTTGAAATGAACAAAAAGAACACTTTGAAGAAGAAGCATTCTTGCGGGCTCTCTTTATTTGTTGTTTTTGAAGGTAATCTTGAAAGTTTTGAAGCCTAAGGAATTCGTCCATAGAAAGAGGGGTACCACTTCCTAGGCCTCTTGTAGTATTTTGTGTAGGAGGGTTTATAGGGACATGAATTCCATGCTCAAATTTCCCAATTCCTTGTCCTTTAAAACCTTGTTTTGTAATTATATGAAAACCACGACTATAAGAATGTTGCAATTGACTAGGTGGAGGAACGAGATCATGAATTTCTTTGAAATCTGATGTGTAAGGAGGTAGAAAATGATTTGTAGAAGAAGGAGGAGTATCATGTGAAATGACAATCTCTTTGCCTTTATCAAGCTTATCCTTTTTGGAAGATTGGGGAAGAACATCTTCATCATCTAAAAGCTCATTTTTAGTGATTTCTATGCGAGGGGAAAGGTCCTGAATAAAATGCATGATATCATCCTCCCTACATAGACTCTGATGTTGAAGATAGGTCTTGGGAGAATAAGAAGGATGCAAAGATGTAAGAATGTATGTTTTCAAATTGCCTCCCTTCCGGTATGTGTAGAAGAAGAAGATGGATCCATATTACTTTCCGATGCTTTATCTCCTATAGAAATATCATTGGATAAAGCATTAGATCTCATTTCATCCGCACAAGATACCCTAGGAGAGGTACAAAGATTAGGATATTTAGGTTTAGTATCTACAAAATCTTTAAGGTGATTAACATAGTAAATGCATTTTGTTAACAACATCACCATAAGGCAACATAAATTATACACGAAATCTTTGAGATCTAATTGAAAAGGAAATAATTTGGAAATACTAACAACACAATATGACCAAGTGCTATGAATAAATAGAAGAAACAGGAAATGAAAGAAACTCTTATTTGACACATGATTTTAGTAAATATATGTAAAAAGCAATGTAATCACATGCGAAAGAGCAATTAAATCCAATCTATTAATTGCCATTAAAAGTCTCTTAAGTGAAATCTGAATTTGTTGGAAAAGCAGATCTAAAACTAGGACCTTTTTAAGAAAATTAATTTTAAGATTTGAATTTGATGAATTTTGAATTTGGGTTTAACCTTAGAGAGTGCTAAAATTAATAAAGTATGCTGATTTTCTGGATTTGACTAAAAAAATACAGTCAATTTCGTCTCTCGAAATTTCAAGAAAAAAGTCGAGGACCGTGGCAGGAACGCACATGATCCGACCAACTTTAAAAAAAAATTTCAATGATGATAGAAATTATGATTTTAATGCAAAATCCAAAAAACAACCGATTTGGAGATGTCTAGATCGGTCAAAATTGCAGTAAAAGGTCAAAAATAGAAGAAACTTAAAAATTAGGGTTTTATGATTTAACCACTGAAATTTTAGAATAAAGAGACAGATTTGAATTGCAATTTTGAAATAGAAATCAGATTTGTAACAAGAAATTAAAATTTTACACCTCACAAGTTTAATTTTCTCAAAATTAAAAACTAGGGTTTTTATGCAATTAACCTCCAAAATTTGCAAATAGATCAAACTTGAAAATGAAAATTTGAAATTCAAATTGCAATTAATCAAATCTAAGAATGAGAATTCTGAGTTAATATGTAAGATGTCCGGTTCACCAAAATGTAAAGTGGAAAATTGGATCCTAGTGACTCCCCACCTAGGAGAGAGAAAGGAAGCCACTAGGAGATTTTTACTTGCAAAGGAACTTTACATTCAAAAGAGGGGCTTGAATCCACTAGATCCAAATCCAAGGGAAACAAGGAAGTGAATTCCAAGTGGATTGCAAGGGTTGAAGTGTGATTTACCCTCTTTTGTAAATGAGAAAGTTGACTTGTTGACTATGCGGAAAAGAGAGAGGAAAGGAGTGAATTGAGGAGCTGGCAGTTCAGGATCATGCTGTAACTTCATATCTAAGATAATTAGACTGATACAGATCTACCCTGCAAATTTGGAGAAAATTCGTCGGGACCGTGGTGGGAATGTACATGGTCCTCCACAAAATCCATGAAACAATAAGGGTTCTTCCATCTCTGCAAATGAAACTCAAACCTGCAATTACAGTTGTGCACCTACAACCTACACACATAAAAGAGAGGGATAATGGTTGTGGATAGGGGTTTTCCTCAATCAAACCCCAGTTGAGGAATCAACCTTGAAAGAAAGTAATTGCAAATACTTGAATGTAAACAGGCTTAGACACTCAGTATGGCTAGATCGGGCCAAAATGAATGTGAGATTTCTCAGCATTCGATTATGGGGCGACTCCAGTAAAGCCTCGGGAAAACAAAATTATGGACCGTACCTGTGAATGGGGTAGCCGAGAATGGCGGAGCTGGGTATACCGGGGAAATCAATTGGCATAATATGCCGTAGCAGCCAGGTGCAGTCAGCAGTTCTTACTCGATCAACTCCATTCTATAGGATAGGCCCAACCCCCATAGAATTGTAGGGTTTCGGGAAGCGATAAATTGTAGGGAGAAAGAATGCGATTGTTTGCCTCGGAATTAAAGGAAGGAAGAAATATGTTATGCCTTAATCAAGTGCTATACCCCGATAGGGATAAGGATAGGGAGGGATGCCAATGCAGGTAGATCTGGTGCCGAATTGGTAATCTGCTTCATTACTAGATATGCTAGGGGTATCGAACTCATGTGATGTAAATTCATTGTTACAAGAGTACAAGAGTATATACGTAGTTTTTAATTTTTACTTTATTTTATAGGTATCATTTCAATATATATATTGCAACTTTATCAAATCCAGTTCATTCCAGAAGAAGAAATATACCTATACACACCAACACCAACAAATATGTGAAATTTTTCCCATCATGTTGCTTTCAATGGAGGACTTAAAATACTTCAATCTTTCTGTTCAGTCCGTCAGTGTTTTTGAGTTGCACAAGTATCTTTATTTCAAAGTCCGCATAAGAATCTTTACTTCATAGGCTTCCTTTTCTATTATTTGTTCTGCTTTCTTTTCCGCATCAGATGAAGGAGTTGGGAGCTGTTAATTTTAGTTTTCCTCCACAAACGGATATTAATCTTTCGGCAAAATGCCAAGTCAAGTCAACGCCAAAATGGCAGGGAGCCTCGGCTGGGCAAGGTATGAAATGAAGTTGAATTGGCGGATTTATTTCTAAAGAGATAGAAGCAGGAATGCGCAGTGCTTCGCTTCATTTTCTTAGAAATTGTTCCTGTTTCAACCTGATCATGTCTGATGTAGATGTTAATATCTCTTCATGGGTTTAGTTTTATTTAGATTAATTTTTCATTAGTTTATTTATTAGGTTTTTCTGTTCCGGCAGTTTTGTATAACAGTTTACAACTGTTTTTGCCTCCTCTTTATATCTTCTTGTTTATTTTATTTTGAATGTACAGTTTTTTTATTGGAATAAAAATTATATTCAGATTATCATTCTTTCCATTCTTTTTTCTATCTACTGCTAAGATTGCAGCTTTCTACAGAATCAAAATACGGAAACAAAAACAAAAATTGATTCGGGTGAAATCAATTTATTTATTTGTACAAGAATTTTATATCTTGTTATATTTGGTAAAGTTTGGCAAGAGAATTTTGAGAAATCCTATAAATTTGCAAACTCTGCAAATTCTATATACATTTATTTTCAATTTACAATGCAGTCCATTGTTTCATTGATTGGGGAAATATTAACTAGAAAAGATACTTGGTTGGAATGGCATAGAAAAGTGGAAAATACATTAATTTTTAATGATTTATGGTATAAAATATGTGATGGAGGTACCCAACCTACAGAACCAATAGATGTTAAAGAAAAAGAAATTTGGAATTATAAAAATTCAAAACCCTTAGCTTTGATAAGAGCTTCAGTTAATGGAGATGTATATCGTCATATACAGGGATGCAAATATGCTTGGGAAGCCCTTGACAATTTAAAAAATTTATTTGATTCTCATTCAGAATTAGAATTTATTCAGTTACAATTAAAATTGTTCAATCTTGAATTAAAAAATGGTGATGTTATGAGTTTGGCTTCTGAAATTAGAGCCATAAAACAAGATGTTAATGCTGCTGGTGGGAAAGTTGATATTTATCTCACTGCTTTTATTAAGGTACTCCTTCCAACACATTCTACTTATCTAGAGTCCCTTCAAGCAAGTAACCAATTGAAAACCATTACTTTTGATTTATTGGTTGAAAAGTTGGCTGAACGTGAAAAAGCTTTTGGAAAGAAAATAGATAATACTAATGAAAATGTTTGTTTTTCTCACCAAGAAAAACGTCTAAATAAGAGCTCTTCAAGAGGAGGTTATAATGATAGAGGCAAAGGTAGAGGTCAATGGAGGAAAAATGATAATCAAAATGATAGGCAACATTTATATTGTAAAAGATGTGGTAGAAAAGGAAGTCATGAAACACATGAATGCAAGTTGTCATGGGATAAGATAGAAAGTTTTAAAGAAAATACTTTTAAGCAAAAAGATAAAACAAAAGTTTATAATGATGATAAACATTCAGATGATAAAATTCCAGGAGCAACCCAATTTGCTTGTGATAGTGATGGTGATCAATATGTGCTTTCTGTTTTTGACTTTGCATCTAATTCCTCATGGTATGATTCTTGGATCTTAGATACTGGAGCCACACAACATATGACATTTCGGCGTGACTACTTTGAGGAATTTCATGAAAGTGCATGTGGTCCAATTTATTTAGCTGATAAATCAAGTCTCAAACCTATTGGAAAAGGAACTGTTCGATTTAAGTTGCCTAATCTTCCAGACTTTGTGCTTCATGATGTATTGTTTATTCCTCAATTGCAACATAATTTGTTATCACTAGTATTGATTCGACAACAAGGCTACTCTATTCTGTTAAAAGATGGGCAAGTTGTTGTTAGAAAATAATCAAATAATCAAATTGTATTCACTAGATGTGAGGATGGGAGATTATTAAAACTAAATGGCACGTCGTTTTCTAAAATTTTTGCATATCTTACTGAAGAAGGTAGTCTATCTCTTGTTCTTTTATGGCATGCAAGACTTGGGCATATTGGTTATGATAACATTCATATATTGCAAAAGCATGGTGTTGATGGCTTACCTGTTTTGCCTAAAACAATTGAAAAATGTGAAGCATGTATTCTTGCCAAGCAACATAGAAATTCTTTTCCTTGCTCCACTTGGAGAGCACAAAGAAAATTGCAGCTTATTCATTCTGATTTATGTGGGCCTTTACCAGTAAATTCTGTGGGAGGATCTAAATATTTCATGTTGTTTATTGATGATTACAGTTGCATGACTTGGATTTATTTCTTGCAGCAAAAATTAGAAGCTTTTGAAATTTTTAAAAGTTTTCATGTTATGATTGAAAAACAAGCTCAGTCTCAAATTGGTGCTCTTCGAACAGATAATGGTGGAGAATTTACTTCTCTAGTTTTTGAGGACTATCTATGTCAAAATGGGATCCAACATCATCTTACTATTCCATGTACTCCTCAACAAAATGGTGTTGTTGAATGAATGAATAGAACTATCATGAATATGGTTCATGCAATGTTATATTTTAAAGGAATCAAATTACATTTTTGGGCTGAAGCAACAAGAACTGCAGTTTATCTTTGTAATAGATCTCCATCATTTGCATTACACCAATCTATTCCATATGAAGTGTGGTTTGTATATCCTCCTTCTGTTCGACATCTTCACATTTTTGGTTCCACTTGCTATGCTTTAATTCCCAAGGACGAAAGAAGTAAGTTACAGCATCACAGTATTAAGCGTATTTTTCTTGGTTATTTAGAATCTTCCAAAGCATATCGATTGTATGATGAAGTCAACAAAACTTTCTTTATTACATGTGATGTTGTATTTGTTGAAACCTCCAACATTTCTGAAAATGATGAATGTAAATTCAAATAGCTTGATACAATTACAAATTTGTCTCCTTTGATAGAAAACTCTTGTGAGATTCCACATATAGAATCTATATCTCCAAGTGATCTAATTCACGTTGCTCCATCAATAAATGACCAAGAAGAAGCCCATCATGTTGAGCTTGAACTCTCTGAACTATTAACCACTAATACAACATCTAGTAATGAAATGGTCACATCTTTTGTGCAACCAAAGTCTTCTCATAAGTGGGCAAAAAAAGTCTAACAAACATTGAAATATTTAAGACCTGATGAAATAGGTAAAAAAGGTACAAGAAGCTCTTACAAAGCAAGGCTCCAAGCTCAAACCAATAGTGCAAATAACTTGGAGGCCATTGGTGAACTCAATCTCATAATCGACTCTGAACTATCATCTTATAATGAAGCCAAAAATATTACAATATGGAGGAAAGCTATGCAAGATGAGTATGATGCTCTTTTGAAAAATGGCACATGGCAGTTGGTTGATCCTCCACTTGGTTGTAAACCTATTGGCTGCAAGTGGATTTTTAGGAATAAATATAATGTAGATGGTACACTTGACAAACACAAAGCCCGACTCGTTGCCAAAGGTTATGCTCAAAAGGAGGGGATAGATTATGATGAAACCTTTGAACCTACAGCAAAATGGACCACCATTCGTGCTTTGTTGGCCCTTGCAACTCAATATGGGTGGAAAATTCACCAAATGGATGTTAAAACATCATTCTTAAATGGTGATCTCAAAGAATAAGTTTATATAACTCAACCAGATGGGCATGCAGTCAATAGAAAAGAACATCAGGTATGCAAGCTTGTCAAATCATTATATGGTTTGAAACAAGCTCCTTGAGCCTGGTATGAAAAACTTACTGAGTATCTCTTAAAGTTGAATTTCCAGCATTTTTAATTTGGTGATGCCACACTTTTTGTTAACAAACTTGATAAGATTATTGTCTATCTTATTGTTTATGTGGATGATTTATTTATCACTGGTCCTGATGAGAATAATATTCAAAATGTGAAAGAACAACTGAAGCAAGGTTTTGATATGACTGATTTGGGCCATCTTCATTACTATTTGGGTATTGAGGTAACTCAAACACCTCATTTTATTTTTATCACCCAACAAAAATATATTGGTGAACTTTTGCATAAGTTTGGCATGGCTAATTGTAAACCCCTTAGTACTCCTATGGAGCAAAATCTTAAGCTCTCTTCAGATGACCCTTCAGCATTGGTTGATGTAACTATCTATAGGAAACTTGTTGGTAGTTTGATTTATTCTACAACTACTCGTCCGGATATTTCTTTTGTTGTTGGAGTTCTTTCAAGGTTTATGCAACAACCTAGAGAAACTCATTGGTTAGCTGCCAAGCGCATTCTTAGCTATTTGCAAGGTACTCAACACTATGGGCTCAAATAATCCAAGACAAACCAATTTTCTTTGGTTGGCTATTCCGATTCTGATTATGCAGGTGATTCTACAGATGGAAAATCTACATCTGGGTATTTAATGTATCTTGGATTTGCTGTCATCTCTTGGAGATCTAAAAAGCAATCTGTTCCAGCTACCTCTTCTTCCGAAGCTGAATATATGGCCACCTTTGAAGCAACTCGGGAAATCTTATGGTTTCAAAGAATTCTTGAAGACTTGCAGACACCACAGATTTCATCAACTCCACTCTTCATTAACAATCAATTTGCTATCAAAATGGCTAAAAATCCAGTATTTCATGATCACACCAAGCACATCAATACAAAGTTTCATTTGATTCAACATTATTTGAAAGATGGCACCATATACCTTAAATATTGCCCCAGTGCAGATCAATCAACAGATATTCTTACCAAGGCTTTGGGCAGAGAAAAGTTTGAGAAGTTCAGAGAAATGCTCGGCTTAACCCCTTCAGTTTAAGGGGGGGATGTTAATATCTCTTCATGGGTTTAGTTCTCTTCACGGGTTTAGTTTTATTTAGATTAATTTTTCATTAGTTTATTTATTATGTTTTTCTGTTCCTGTAGTTTTGTATAACAGTTTACAACTGTTTTTGCCTCCTATTTATATCTGCTTGTTTATTTTATTTTGAATGTACAGTTTTTTTATTGGAATACAAATTATATTCGAATTGCCATTCTTTCCATTCTTTTTTCTATCTGCTACTAACAGAGATTCCAGATTGTTATTTTCTGCTGGGCTAACAGTAGAAAAGAAGTTTATGGTGATGCGTTTTTGCATACATGAAAAGAAGGGAAGACAATCAATAGAAAAGCTTGAAGAGTCGAATAATGGGCCTTTTACTAAACCATATATGTGGGCCGACTCATAATATAACAAGGAGTGATTATAAAATACTTTGCCAAACTTTTTCTTAGCAATCTACAGATGAATTTATTTATTTTTTCAATTTTTTGTTTTCTTAATTTTCCTTCGTTCAATTAAGAAGAAAAAGGAGAATTTACAATAGCGCTACAATCATATTTAGGTTTTACATTTTCGGCCTCTCAATGGATCCACCTGATAGCACAAAGCGAAATTACATTGTGCAATATACTGTTTGAATATAATCCCTTCTATTTCATAGTGGAGTTGAAGGATGTATATGTATATGTATGTATATGTATGTATATGTATATGTAAATGTATGTATGTATACATATATATATCTATTTATATATGTATATGCACGTAATATTGCATTTCAAATCATGGTCACAAATGGTTAGAGAGAAATTCTTATAATTCATGGTAAACAATTAGAAATTATTAAGATCTACATTTTTAAGATGAATTTTCACTTCTATATGTGTAATCTATTGTATGTATTGTATTGTTTAGTCTAATTCTTGAGTGTAATACTATTTCTATATTAGTGGGTGACCAAATATATTCTTGGTGATTATTTTATATAGTAGAAATTGTATGGCTAGCGATGATATTTTCATTTCCCCTATCATTTACAAATAGTGTGTCATGTATATTAAAGGAATCACGTGATGACAATGGTGATTATTTGGACAAAACGTTTTTAGTATGTACTAGGTAATACACAATGTTTGTGTGCAACATTTTGGTCGATGCTAGTTTAATTAACAGAACACTTGGTACTATAAACAATATAGTATGAACCATCAACTTATCCAACCATCAAATTTGTTAGTCTTTAATTTTGGAATTTCATAATTATGTCAAGGTGTGTCATATTAAAATATTAACAATCCAAACTTGTTCAATTTCCAGATGTTACAAGACAATTGTATGCAAATCCTTCTTTAAATAACTTGCACTTTGATCATGCACAAGTTACAAGGGCTAACATTAGAAAAGGTAACAATAGATATTGGTGATATAAATAGGTTTGGTTTAACAATCATGAATACTCATCAAAATCTTTGAAAATATAAGTATCATTCTAATTTCAAAGTATTCTAAAGTAAAATAAACTAAAAGAGTAATAGGATTTATTATGATATTTTCTCTAAATTGATCTTTAAGAGAACTATTCTACACATGTTTGTTTTCCTTGCAATTGGTTGTATTACATTAACATTGTTCTATTGAAGTAACATAGCATTACTTCTACTTAAAACAACACATCTCTTTCAATTCGTGTGTTATAATAATTATCATATTTTTTATTAGTAAAATGTTGAGTTATAAAAGATGAAGTTTAATGTGATTTATTTGTATAATTTCTTATATAGTAAATCTTGTCATTGATATTTTTTCATATTGTTATAGTACATGCAATGCTTATTATTTGGAAATCTTGGTCAACGTTTCCATATTAAGCATTAGTAATAATAGAAACACATTGCAAATGTATTCAAATAAATTGCAATAATAAACAAATATTCAAATGCATTCAACAAGTATCAATTTAGATTGAGAGTGTTTTTGTATCTTGGTTCTCTTGGGTGAACTCACAATGATGGTTCCCACTTTTTTGCCACTTTTGACACTGAGATGTACATTTTTAAAATAATCTTCAACTTCCGAGAACTATAACTTTTAAACTATAAAAAAGTTGAAGATGATGTAAATTAGTGATTTCTAGCATTTTGTTTGTAGATTCTATATACATTTTTTTCAAATTTTTTTGATGGATTTTTAAAATTTTTTTCCATCTCCCTCGAAAAGTAGTTTTTTACAACAAACTACATTTTTTAAGAGTGAGGTGCCTCCCGAAACGTATAACTTTTTTTCTATAAATGATAAAAACTAAATTATTTTGAATTTTGGTTTGTAACATCAATATCTAGGGCTTGCATTTGGTTTTATAGTGATATGTTCAATATTTTTCATTTTATAAAGTTTTGAAGTCTGACTAGTCATAATTTAGACATAGGTTTACGTTTGAACACATAACTTGTTCTATATAAATCGAAATTCAATTTTATTTTTTTTGTTAGAAAGAAGACATCAAAACCAGGGGCATAGATATTTTTCAGAATTTTTTTGAATTAGTTTCTTATTTTTCCCAACGCATTGAATAGAGAAGTTCATGTTCGATGAAAAACCAATTTTCCATAAAATTAAAAAACAAGAACATAATAAATTCAAAATATAACAAAATTATACTCATTGGAAAGCTTTCTCCGAGAACTACAATCTAATATTTTTGGGTTATCAAAATTATTTCATTCGTGCTTTGAACCAGAGCTCCAAAGTCATTAATTCTTCAAAATTCTGAAAATTTCTGGGAGAAACCTCAAATTAGAGGGTTCGAATGAACAGTACTTCGAGCGAATGGGGTTCGATCGAATCCATTATGGTTCGAGCGAACCCCCATTCGCTCGAACCAATAGGCTTGATTTTGGCCCATACAAAGTCACCCACGGTTCGAGCGAACCCAGGTCCACAACGTTGTTCGCTCGAACTCCGAGGGGTAGTTCAAGCGAATACCACTATTTCGCTCGAACACCTAGAAAATCGAAGTTCCCACTTTCGCCAAATTCCTTCGTTGGCAAAAGTGGGAACCAGCTTTGTGAATTCACCCTCTTAAATTTCATTTTTTGTGTTTTTCTAACATAGGAAAAGTGGGTTTGCAATAAACTTCTTTGAATTTTTATTCAAAAAAATTTAATGAAAACTATTTTTTTTTTTGGCAGAAAAAATAATTGTTTTTTTTTATTCAATAAAATTTAATGAAAACTATTTTTTTTTTTGATCGGTAAGAGGCCATAGCCAAAAAATTTATTAATCAAAATTAATTTTTTACATCACTCCACTCATGCGGGCACCGGTTGGAAAGATTTGAGGCGAGAAATACTCTGGCCTTGCCTGGGACCATAGTCCAGATAGTTTCTACATCTAATTACAATAAGCATAGATTTAGAATAATACAATAACACCCTGGGCTAGGGTGAGCAAGTGGGAAGATATTTTCTTCCCCTTACAGGCCCATATTACTATTTTTTAATTGTCACTGTTCTCCTTGTGCTTTGTTTAAGAGTTTGAGCCTTGATTGCATGTAGTCTTTTGTCATTTTAGTAGCTTTCATCCTGTCATTTGTTCAAGATGGCCCTGCACCTCTTGCATGGTTAGTTTTCAAAACACTTGCCCAGATTGTTAGTCACATGTAGTATTCCAATGTGATTTGACATCCTTCTCTGATGTTTCTAAATTCTTAACCTCATATATCTGAAATTATAAAGTCATCAATATGGCATATTCATAAATAGAGTTTCTAGATAATTTCCATTTTGAGAAGTGATCATCCATAGTTATGAATCACCTATTTACCACCTTTTGCTTATGTACCCGGATGCTATCCCTGAAAATGGATGATATCCAGTATACAATAACAAAAGGGGGTAAATGGGACTTCTGTCTTGCTTGAGTCCAGCTGAGGGTAATAGAGGTAGATGAGTTTTATGGCAGAACCACATATTACCCGCAGTTTGTGGATTGTCTGATAAGCATTCAATTATAGAAAGCTCAGCAGCAAGTATCAAATTAGTATATGACAAGGCACTTAGGTATTCCTATAGGCCAACACATGTAGAAAATGAGGGCTTTTATTTTACCGAAATGGTGCACCAGTTGAATCGAAGAAACCTATTGATGTTTCATCAATAAGATGATTTATCGGATAGACTTAGGCATCGATGAAATTCAAAAAGGGCTTATTGCAAGCGTTATTTTTCATTGATAGAAGGTTATCGAAGAAACCAAAGGAGGTTCCGTCGATGAAGAAAGGCTACTGAAGAGACTGCAATATCGGTAGGACATGTAATGAAATCACCGAAGGAGATAGATATTCCGAAAAGATGAGATCGAAGAAACTGGGGAAGGTTTCATCGATAGGACAATTCGAGAGAAGAAGGGTGTTGAAGAGATAGTAAAGTTATTGGCCGATAGAGATAGTTTCATCAAAAGATAAAAGGTCGATAAAACATAAGAGAGTTTCATCAATATAAAAAGGGTATCGAGGGAAAGGGGACACCGATGAACCTAAGAGGGGCTCATCGAAAGCATAGATTCCACTGAAAGAGGATATCAAAGAAAGCATAGATGGTTTTCATCGATGGGAAAAGGCTTCCTAGGAAATAATGCCATCGATGCAACATGAAGGAAACTTACCGAAAGAAGTGTTCTTATCGAAAGTACGATCAAGCATAAAGATATTGATAATAATATGAGTTTTGAGGAGGCTAAAAGGTACGTTACTGATGAGTGTGGTTTTACTGATGCAACTTTATCGAGGAAGATTACTACTGAGCTCATCGATGAAAGATGATAGTGGAAGCAAATCAACAAAAGACAGATGGCCTCAATGAAACAATAGACCCATTCATCGAAGGAGTGTAGTGATGTCGATAGAAAAAGTGTTTCGATGGAAGGATAAAGGAAGTTACCGAAGCCCAAGGTTTTTTCGACATAAGACCCAAAGATGTCTCATCAAAAAAGAGGGAATCGAAGAAACCTATCGATGTTTCACCGATAAGATGATTTATCGAATAGACTTGGGCCTCGATGAATTTCAAAAGGGACTTATCGAAAGCATTGTTTTCATCGATAGAAGGTAATATCGATGAAACCAAAGGAGGTTCCATCGATGAAGCAGGCCTAACGAAGAAACTTCAGAATCGATAGGATATGCAATGAATACAACGAAGAAGATAGTTCTACCGAAATGATGAAACAAAGAAACTGGGGAAGGTTTCATCGATAGGACTGTTTGAGAAAGGAGGGTGTCGAAGAGATACTAAAGTTATTGGCCGATAGCGGCATTTTCATCGAAAGATAAAAGGTCGATGAAACATAAAAGAGTTTCATCAATATAAAGAGGGTAGCAAGGAAAGGGAACACCGATGAACCTAAGAGGGAGTCATCGAAAGTATTGATTCCAACGAAAGAGGATATCAAAGAAAGCAAAGACGGTTTTCATCAATAGGAAAAGGCTATCGAGGAAATAATACCATCACCGCAATGAGGAAACTTACCAAAAGATGCATTCTTATCAAAAGAATGATCACAATCAAACAGAAGGAGGCTACATCGATAAAAGATATCGATAAGTATATGAGTTTCGAGGAAGCTAAAAAGCATGTTATCGATGTGTGTGGTTTAATCGATGCAACTTTATTGAGGAAGATTACTAATGAGCTCATCGATGAAAGATGATAGTGAAGCAAATCATCAAAAGAAAGATGGCCTCGATGAAACAATAGACCCATTCAACGAAGGAGTGTAGTGATGTCGATAGAAAAAGTGTTTCGATGGAAGGATAAAGGAAATACCAAAGCCCAAGGTTTCTTCGACATGAGACCCAACAATGTCTCATCGATATAAAAGGGTATCAAAAGAAAGAAAACACTGATAAACTTCAAAAAGGACTCATCGGAGATAGTAATTCCATCGATAAAAGATATCAAGGAAGGTGGAGATGGTTTTCATTGATGGGAAAAGGTATTCGAGGAGATAATACCATCGGTGCAAAGGGTCACCGAAATAAACGTTCACATAAAAAGAATAAGGTCGATTAGACAAAAGGCAGTTTCATCGATAAAAGATATCGATAAGGAAATAGGTTTCGAGGAGGCTAAAAGGCATGTCTCCGATATGCGTTGTTTTTCTGATACAACTTTATTGGTGGAAGAAGTATTCAGTGAGACAATAGATCCATTCATCAATGAGGCATTGATATCGATGGAAGAATTATTTCGATGGAAAAATAAAGGAGGTCAATAAAGCCAAAGATTTCATTGACATAAAACCCGATGGATATTAGATAAGAAGCGGTGAGGAGACAACCCTAACGACCGAAAATAGTATATTGATGAATGAAGGAAATACGTGATCGAAGTGATATTCGAAACAAAAGTGTTAGTTAACAACTTATGTTGAGAAGCTAATATTTAAACTGAATGTTTGTCTGAGTATCTATACGAAAAAATAGTGGGTAGGAAGAGGAATAAATAAGGGGGTTAAAACAGAGTCTGGGCAAGAGAAACATAAGGGGATGAAATGAGGAACATGCTAACAACAACTTAGGACACAAAAAAAAATATTGATGCCTTAAGGTGGCACAGACAGGAGATTGGTGCCATCGGCACCCAAATTGGCCAACTCATTTGCTCTTTTATTGCCCTCCCTATAAATATGATTGATTGCAAACCTATCAAAATCTCTGCATAGGTCAAGAGCTTTTGACAACAAAGTATTTAGTCTCCAATTAGGCATACTACCTTTCCTCAGAGCATTGACAATTATAGCCGAATCTCCTTCAATTTCCAAGTTCTTAACTCCTAGTTTCCTGCATAAATGCAGACCCTCAACCAGGGCCATAAGTTCTGCCCAATTGTTGGTGTTGATGCCAACCGAAGAGGTAAGGGTTGCTAGTTCCTTATCTTCCCAATTATGAACAACACATCCTATCCTTGCTTGCCCTGGGTTGCCACAAAATGCCCCATCAAAGTTTAGCTTCATCCAACCTTTGCCTGGAGGCTGTCATCTACATGCATCCCTTGACCGAAGACTTGCAATAGGACCAACACCTACATAGGGAGGAAAGGATAAGCCTTCCCAAAGTTTTTTCATTTTTTCATCCCAATAAGTGATAGAGGCATTCTTCAATGTGTCTAATGACAGTCAATTATTCATGAGCTTAGTGATAGCTGACTCTATCCTGTTAATGATTTTGGGCACCTCTAGCTTTTCATTCTTAAAGAGACATCTATTTCTCTCCTTCCATAGTTCCCACATTATGGAAGAGGGAAGAGTTGTCCATAAACATTCAAAGAGACAGCCATGCCTGAGGAGGGGCCATGCCCTGAGCATTCCAAAGATGGTGTGGGGGAAGGCTGCAGACCATTCAAGTTTGTTGGTGAACCAGATCCAACATTTGTGAGCAAAGCGGCAGTTAAGGAGGATATGATTAGTGTCTTCCTCATCTGCCTCACAAAGAGGACATCTTCTAGGGCCCTCATACCCCATTCTTCTAAATTTGTCCATAGTTAAGAGCTTGTTCTGAACCGCAAGCCAGGAGAAGATACCTACCTTAGGCAGACAGTATTTATCCCAGCAAAGTTTCAAGGGAAGCTCAGTCATAGGTCTTATAAACGATTTGGAGATGAGAGAGTACCCATCCTTGGAGTTGTATTCTCCTCTTAGGGAGCCATCCTAGATGAGCTTGTCCTCATTATGACCTAAGGAAATGTTCCTTGATTCGAGAATTGCCATAAGTTTTTGTTTATCCCTTACCGGGATATCCTCATCTTCCTTCTTGATCCACTACCAACCTGCCCCATCTGCTGAAGGGGAGATATAGTTGTTTAATAGGGTTTCTCTATTTGATTCAAGAAGGATACGAGTAGAACCAAAGTCATGGATATTATCAATAGCCTTATGTCTACCCCAAGAATCCAACCAGAAAAGAGCTTTATCCCCAGACCTCAGGTTCCAAGTAAGTCTGTCAGAGATAATCCTCCTGTAGTCTAACATAAAATTCCGTAGGCAGGACCCTCTGGGAGAGTTGGTTTCTCTGAAGATTTGGTTAGGATTCCCTCCATTAAGGTATTTGTGGTGCAGTAAGCGAGCCCATTTGAGGTGGGGGGTTTTGAACATCCTCGAGACCAACTTGGCACCCAAGGCTTTGCCCTTATCGCGAAGGTTTTTAATGCCAACTCCTCCTTCTTCTTTTTGTTTGCATATCTTGTCCCAGGATATGAGTGATATTTTATGATTGTCATTAGCACCTTGCCAAAAGAAATTCCTGAGATGCTTATTGAGCTCTGCAAGTTTAGAAGAAGATAAATGTTGATAGGAGAGCTGGTAAATGGGCATAGCTAACAAGACCGATCTAACCAAGGTTGCTCTACCTGTAGATGAGAGCCATTTTCCTTTCCAAGTGTTAATCCTAGACTTGATTTTATCTACCAAGTTGTCCCATAATTTTAAGGGTCTTCTACCCTTGTCAAGGGGAATGCCTAGGTATTTGCAAGGAAGAGTTCCTTCACTAATCTCCAGGACATTTTTGATCAATTTTCCTAAGGAGGGGTCTATGTTGAACATAAAAACTATAGACTTGGCCAGATTCACCTCTTGACCCGAGGATAGCATATAGGAATTAAGGATGCCTTTGAAGGCTCTCACTTCCTTTACACTCCCCTGCCCAAAAAGCATCGTGTCGTCAACAAATTGCTGGTGCGTAAATGGAGGGACGCTGCTGGTACTGGGGATTCCTTGGATCCCACCTTCCTCTTTGGCCTTAGAGATGGATCTACCTAGGGCTTCAGCCTTGATGATGAAGAGGAAGGGAGACATAGGATCTCCTTGCCTGAGCCCTCTTGAGCTGCTGAAGGAACCTTCCGGGGAACCATTAACCAAGACCGAGAATTTGGGGGTGGATGTACATTCAAAGATTAGGTTGATCTAGGATTTGGAAAATCCAAAGGCCTCCAAGCATTTGCATAGGAAGTGCCAGTCAACTTTGTCATAAGCTTTGCTTATGTCTAATTTGACTAGCATACTTGGTGCCCTATTGAGCTGGACCGAATGAATGGCCTCTTGGGCTATAATAACCCCATCATAGATTGATCTATCTTCTATGAAGTAGGTTTGTTCTTCACTAATGATAATGGGGAGAAGATTATGGAGTCTGGCTGCTAGAGTTTTGGTTAAGAGTTTATACAGAGTGTTGCAAAGGGCTATTGGCTTGAAGTCATTAAAGCTTTCAGGATTCTCTTTTTGGGGATGAGAGCTAAGAAGGTATTGTTGATTTCTTTGAGAATCTTACTAGAGTTCCTATGACCTTCTAAGGCGTCCATGATCTCTGTCCCCATAAAACCCCAACATTTTTGGAAGAAGCTAGTGGGGAAGCCATCCGGACCTGGGCCCTTGTCGGGATTCATCTTCATAAGGACAGATTTAACCTCCTCCTTAGAGAATTTCTTTGATAGGATTTTGTTGTGGTCATTGTTAATGAGTTTTGGAAGATTCTTGATAATATTGAGTTGGCCTTTGAGGTTGGAGTCTTCAATATTGTTTAAGATTTTATCAAAAAACCTTGCTGCCTTGGAGGCAACATCATCTGGTTAAGATAGGATGTAACCCTAGCAATTCTTAATTTTAGAAATTCGATTGACCCATTGCCTCTGCTTAGTACTATTGTGGAAAAACTTAGTATTTTGGTCCCCATCACTCAACCAAGTCTCCCTCGATTTTTGTTTCCAAAAGATCTCTTCATTTGAGAGTGTCTTTTCATACTCAGAGAGTAGAGCCTTTTCTTTGAGGAAGAGATGTTCATCCATCCCCTTCTCAAGAACCTCAATGTTAACATTCTTAAGATCATTTTCTATTAGGATTTTTTTATCGAAAATATTTCCAAAATCAGTCATGTTCCATTCTAAGAGCTTCCTTTTGATAAGCTTTAACTTTCTTGTGATAATAAACATCTTCGAACCAGAGAAATCAAAACTTCTCCACCAGTTATCAATTAAGTTTAAAAAGTTATCATCTCTGAACCACATGCTCTCAAATTTGAAGGGACATTTTTTAAGGGAGTGGTCAGATAATATGATTAGTTGGAGTGGGAAATGGTGAGATCCTGCTAAAGGGAGGTCTTCTGCATTTAGGGTAAAGTTAAGCTCTGAGAGCCCTCCATGGATAAAGAACCCATCTAGTTTCTCAACAATGTTATAGAAACCAAGCCTTTTATTGTTCCAGGTGAAGGCATTATCTGTCATCTAGATTTCCAACAGGGAGTTCCTATTGATCCAATGACTGGAATCTACAGCCACTGGAGGAAGTTTGTTGCTACCTCCTCTTTTGTCTGCTACCTTAGTGATAGCACTGAAATCTCCCCCAATAATGCATACATCATTTGGGAAACTTCAGAGGAAAGACTCCAGTTCCACCCACACCCTAGCCTTATCACTATTTTGGATAGGACCGTAAACGTTAATCAATTTGAATCTTAGGTTATTTTTATAACTTACCACTTCTCCTCCCATCCAACTTTTCTTAATCTCTAAAGGTGTAAACGAGATGAATCTAGAGTCCCAGATGATGGCTAAGCCCCCTAAGGCCCTTGTAGTAGGGGAGTGCTTTAGCTGTCTAACGCATAGTTTTTTCTCAAAAAAGGGATATATTAGAGGAGTTCATTTTGGTTTCTTGGATTAACATTATATCTGGTTTAGAATCAGAGATGCAGTGCTTTAAGATGCACTGTTTGTTAGGGGCATTCAGACCCCTAACATTCCAAGTTATGATTTTCATGGCTCTGTGGGGAGGAACTTCCCCTCCCCTGCATTAAAAGGAGTAGATATTTTAGACTGACCCTTGGCCTCTCCATCCTTTTATCTTAGTTTAGCAAGGGATCTCCTACCTCTTCTCTTACTGTGTTTAGCACAGTTAAGAGAGTCTTTGCTTCTATCAGAGCTGAGAATGCCTAGAATATTTGGGTTATCATTTTCTAAGTTATCTAATGCTACAAAGAGTTCATGTGTTTCTAAGTCGACTCTAGTAACATCCATAAGATTTTTGATCAAGAAATCCCTTTGTCTTTCCAACTCCTCATCATCACAGATTTCATCAACCGATAGGTCCATGAGGTCATTTACTACTTCTTCCCCTACAAAATTGGCAATGATTTTAACTTCCCTAGCCACTCGATCATTCTCAGATTCTACAATTGGATCAAAAACAACCTTTCGAGATGGAGGGAAAACCTCTCCCTCCTCAAAGCCCTCCATACTTGAGACTAGAGAGATTGGTTGACCTTGTAAGGATGCCAATCTTGGATCCAGGGAAAGCCTATCCAGATCTGTTGATTTCTCAGAGGCAATTTGTTCCATTAAAGGGGGAGACCCCAAGGGACTCAACCTCTCTGGTGGAATGAGAGAGCTAGATGATGACAAATTTGTTAGGCTGAGCTTCTCTTTCTGGGGGATAACCCCATTGATTTCACCATCTTCCAAATCTTGATCCCCCAGAAGAGAGTCAGCTATAGGTGAATTTATAGTTAGTAGTGAAGGAAGAGGAGTGCGAGAGGGCTTAAAAGGGGAGCTATGAGGATATAGGTTAGAGGTAAGATGATTAGGGTTAATATCAATCTTATACCCCTCTAGGGTAAAACCACCTCCTTCCACGAATCTGAATGGAGCGCCATTAGACTTGAGCAACGATACAGGGAAAGGTTTCTCAGAGGGGATCTTCCTTGGCATAGAATCTTCGAAGGGACCATTATAAAAGGGTAATTATAGGGTTAAACAGGATTTATCACATTTTAGAAATATAGGTTCTAAAGATTTAATGTTAATATTCATTTTAACGATTAAGAGCTGGTTAAAGAAGCTTAGGGCTGATTTTTTTACTTCTATAAATTTACCTATTTTGTTGCCTATTATTCTTAAAAAATCATTATTGTGCAATTATAGAGGGAATTTATCAAGTGAAATTGCTCTATTAACCATGTAGGAATTGAATTGAGATGGGAGAAAGAGAGGTTGCCATTCCTAGCAATCAAACCCTAGACCTTTGAATTTTAATATATCCTCATTAAGAAATGAATTTCTAAGATTCTAATTACCTCATTCAATAGCTAAGAAATTATCAAGAAGGATGTCAATTCTTACCTGGTTATTGAAGGAGGATGACACCCAGTTAGCAATTTATTCTGACGGGATCCCCTAGCCTTTCCACTGAGAAAAGATCATTCTATCGCTACAATACATTTGATACCTAGCCTAATTATAATTATCAATTTCAATGACCAACCTGTTAGGAGTAGCTGGGGAATTTGAAGGTAGTCCGACATAGGTGCTTAATTTCATTAGAGTTGTGATGGCCAAAGGTTTCCATCTCCTCTGATAATTTGCCTAGGGATTTTCGTGGAGGAATGTAGTGAGCAGAGGAACTCTTTTCCTGGTTAGGTTTTACAAAACCCTCCTCCTCACAATGATTGGAAATCCTTTTGAGGTCGTTTGGATGCCCTAATGCCCTTCTACGGCTAACTAGATGCCAATCCCAATCCCAGCCTTTGTAAAGAAGAGGAGGAGCCCTAGCCGAATTAACCAAAGAGTATTTTGTTTTTGGAAAGAAGGCCTCTTGATCGGAGGTCCGTGAAATGACCCTACCAAGATCTTCAGTCCCAGAGTTATTAGCCAAAACAACGAATCGATTAGGAGAACCTCTGTAATTTCCCCATGACGGATAAGAGCACTCGAAAGAAGATGTCGATGCATTGCATCTCTTTTTCGCACGTAGAGACATATTTTTTCCACCGTGGTATAAATAAAAAATAAATTTAATGAAAACTATTACTATTTAGAAATCTATATATTTTTTTCTGATTCAAATATTAAAACCATTTTATTTTACACATATAAACTTAAATATAATTGATAAATTATTTTAATAATAATAAAAAATATTAATAAATATAATTCAACTTTTAAATTGCTCCATTCTTATAAATTTTTTTAAAAATATATCATTACTATTTATTTATTTATTCAATCAAATCTTTAATAATACTAAATAATTATAATTCTATCAATCAAAAAGTGCACAGGTGACTCTCAATAAAATATTTAACCATCTTAATAATACTATGGTTTTTATGCAATTAACCTATAAAATTTGCAAATAGATCAAACTTGAAAATGAAAATTTGAAATTTAAATTGCAAATAATCAGATCGAAGAATGAGAATTCTAAATTAATATGTAAGACATCGGGCTCACCAAAATGTAAAGTGGAAAATTGGATCCTAGTGACTCCCCACCTAGGAGAGAGAAAGGAAGCCACTAGGATGATTTTCACTTGGAAAGGAAATTTACATTCAAAAGAGGGGCTTGAATCCACTATATCCAAATCCAAAGGAAACAAGGAAGTGAATTCTAAGTGGATTGCAAGGGTTGAAGTGTGATTTACCCTCTTTTGTAAATGAGAAAGTTGACTTGTTGACTATGCGAAAAAGAGAGAGGAAATGAGTGAAATGAGGAGCTAGCAGTTCAGGATCGTGTTGTAATTTCATATCTGAGCTAATTAGACTGATATGGATCTGCCCTGCAAATTTGGAGAAAATTCGTCGGGACTGTGGCAGGAATGTACATGGTCCTCCACAAAATCCGCGAAACAAAAAGGGTTCTTCTATCTCTACAAATGAAACCCAAACTTGCATTTACAACTACACACCTACAACATGCACATAGAAAAGAGAGGGAGAATGGTTGTGGATAGGAGTTTTCCTCAGTCAAACCCCGATTGAGGAATCAACGTTGAAAGAAATTAATTGCAAATGCTTGAATGTAAACAATGGAATTGTATACCTTATAGATCTGCAACGTTGATGGAGATTGCTTTGCTTCTTGAATGTAACCACAAATGTTGTATGAAATGGCATGTAACATGACAAAACTCTAATACACACATGCTTGTAAATGAATGTTGTAATGTTGCTCCAATGGATGAATGAAGAAGACTTGAATACTTGAATGCTTGATGATGACCTTGAAATCCCGTATCTTATCCTTATGCCTCTCATCCCCCTAAATGAGGGAATTGAGTCCCCTTTTATACATTCCTCAAGGATTAATTTTCAACCATCGAAGGCTAACAAAAAGGAATTGCAAACTCTAAAGACAAATTATGCATAGGAGATGAGGCAGACCGAACTTAGGGCCACTCTAAGGGGTTGGGACATGGGTACCACACCCCTGTCCTACCCTGTTTTGGGGCCCGGATAGAGTCTAGAGCAACCACAAGTCTTGAAGGAGGAAGGGTGAAGGGGTGAGAATGCAAAAATAAGTCTTGATTAGGGAAGGAGATGTCGTTGCCAAGGTGAGGACCTCAAATATGGTTAAAATTGTAGGAGGCACAATTTTATGACACTACAAGTCCTTACACCTGTACATGACTCATGAACCTCAACACAAATTAATATTGGCAACTTCTCATTGAATATTAAATCTGTGCTATCCTCCATATTTTTCTTCCTCTGACAGTCAGAGTATCTTTTATGGAAAAGGATAGCTTAGAATCTTAGATCAAGATTTCATACGTGTGAAAAAACAGGTTTATAAAATATTTCATATGGATATGCAGGACACTTGTAATGAGGATGTGATGCGTTTTCTATTTTAGTTTTTTTCTCCAATAAATAATGAAAGATTTGCCTTAATTATTCTACAATTTTTATGCGATTGAAAAACATTCACCACTCTAATTATTATGTTCCCCCGAAAATAATGAAAGGTTCACCTTATTTTTCTACAATTTTCATGCAATATGAAAAAATTACCAATATAATTATTATTTTCCCCAAAACATCTCTAGAGATTCACCTTAAGTTTTCTTAAATTTTCACGCAATAGAAAAAGATTTGCCAAAAAAAATTACTTTTTTCCAAAAAGAATGAAAAATTTGCCTTGATTTTCATACAATTCTTAGAGAAGTGAAAAAAATTTGCCAACGAAATTTAATGTTTTTTCCTTATTAAAAAACCCTCGCCAATTTTTTTTTCCCCCCAAAATAATGAGTACTAGTCTTTGTGTTCTATCTATATAGGACACGTGTGCACCATGTTGTCGTATGAGAAACACACATGCAACTAGGGCAGAGTGATCATAAAGCTATTTATACATCCATATTCACCTAACCAAATAGTTTAACTAATTAGTTAAATCTGTTAAACATTCATCCCTTTAAATAGTGAACAAGCTTAGAAGTGGTAGTTACTCGAGGATTTTCTCTGAATGGAGGGATCAGACTCAGATTCTTGATGGGTTTGATTACCCTTCATAGTAGTTCATTTTTACACTCTGGAAGGTCCACAAAAAACTTCAAAACCTTGCATTAAAATTTCGCCTCTTGGACTCCACATGATTGTCTAGCCTAACTAAAAGTGACAATGGATGGGTTGTTATAGGTACAAGTAATCAACCAACAAAATTATGGATTATGTAAGTTAATTTTATTTTTTCTATAGGTATGTGGTAAAATAAAATTATTTTCTTTCAATGTGATTCTTAGGGATTCTTATTATAGAAAATCATATAGAAAAATATAAAATCTTATAGGATTATACAAACAATGGATTTGAGTTTGGAGAAATTATAAATGTAAATGGGGTAAAAATTAGATGTGAAAAGGAAAAAAAATTGGTATTTAAAATTTTTACCTATCTAATGTTAATCATGAGCCATGAATTGAACCTAAGGAAAGCCCATACAATAAGATCAAAAGATGCAAGATCAAGACGGCACTAGTAATAACTTGACAATTATGAAATTCAAATTACTAGGGATGCCACAATGAAATATAAAAGGGATACAATACACTGTATATAAATACTAATTCAGCTTAGTCCTTGGGTACACCCATAGTAATGTGTCTCATTTATGGGACATTTAAAATTTGTAGGGTATTCGGTAGAAACTTGATAAATATTTTTGGTCACCTATTTTTTTCTTTCAAATGAATCTATCTTCATTCCAAGATGATTGCATAGATACCTTTGAAAAAATGTAGACCTTTAAATGAAGGCACCTTACACTTTTAATATTTTAATATTTTTTCTATAGATAGAAGAGACCTTAAAACTAAGGGACATTCAAATGAAGGTTATGTACACATTTGTTCAAAATCCCTTTGAACAAATTCCCTTATATTGCCCCATCTAATGTAATGCCTATATTTTATAAAAAAGAATGCATAATTTATAATTAATCTTGTTTAAACAATTAATAAAAATAAAATCCATAAATTTTTTTAAAGGAAATGTACAAATGCACTAGATAACGATGCTATAAACCTATGTTAAATAGTATATAATTTTATTATTTTAGTAAAAATGTATATATGATATGAAATAAATATCACATTTTAAAAGTTATTAATTATTAAAAATAAGCTATTACAAAAAAGGGGGGAGACACTATTTTCGAATTATTCCATTTAAAATAGGGTCAATTGAAAGGTAAGTAGAAAAATTAATAATTAAGCAAATAGCCAGAATATAAATTAAGGAGAATGAAATATTTTTAAAAATTGCACATTGGAGGGAATACACAACACATTTTTGTATTTGTTGATTCATTGCTCTAATGCAAAGTATCTCAATTGACTTGTAGAAAATGCATTATAGATAGTGATAACTTTAAGAAACCCCCCTGTAAAAAATATATATAAAATGTTGGCAAATATTTCATTTTTTAAAAGAAAAATATTAATTTTATTAGCGATTTTTTTTACATCAATTTTTTTGGGTAGAAAATCTTGGCCAATCTTAGAAAATAATACGAGTATGCATTAATTACTATTGCAAATAATTTCATTTAAAAAAAAATCTTATAGAAAAGTAGAGGCCTTGGGTGGAAATCATTAATGAGCTTAAAGGGTAGACACTACTTTATTTAGTTATTTCTATTAATTTAAATTAATCTAATAGCCCTCTTTGTATTTTGTCAAATTAAATGTACTTAAAATTTTTAATACTCATGGGGCACAAAATTGGTTTTATACCATTGATTTCCATTGAGGTCAACAATTGAAAAGCAAGTAAACCCCATGAGCATTACAACTTGTAGGTACAATTTACCTCATGGAATGCAATGATAGTCATTAGATTATATTTTGAACCAATGGTGGCAACTAAAGAATGCTAATAAAACTCTAAATCAACTAATAATTATGATGTATTATTGGCGAATTAATTTAATTTTTTACAATAAATTATAAATTTTTGGCGAATCTGATCCAATCATGTATAAAATATTTTGGTGAATCTTTGATTTTAAAAATTCAATAAAATAAATTCTATGGCAATTTAAATAAGACTAAAATATAATTTTGTAAAATTGTGGCGATTTAGGTCACCTTAAAACTTGAACTATTAGCGAAATTTTGATTTTTAAATTTTAAAAAATAGCCAATTGGCAAATATTAGCCACTAAAAAAATCACCGGTTATAAATTAGACATTTCTAAGAAATCAATATGAACTTACAATTAAAATAATTCAAGTAAAAATTATTGATAACTTCATATACATATTTATAAATAAATTTATAATATTATAAATAAAAACGTAACCACTTACAATAATTCTATTCCATTAAAATTTAAAATTGAAATTAATTTACCTAATAATGATTTGAATAAAAAAATAAATTATATAATTATAAATCTATCAACCTTTTAGATAATTAACTATTTTTTAGTTTTTTAAAATAATCATAATATGACTCATAAATCTACCTTGTTGATTTGACCTGACCTATATTCTCCTCGTTGCAACAAAGTATGAGAGCCAAACACATACTACTTTAATATTTTAAAGACGACAGAAAATTTATTTTTCTTATTGGTTTCTAAAAGCACCACATGAATATTATCGAGCAAGACAATCCGCATTACGATAGAAAAAAAGAAATTATTTTTCAAAAAGATGTGACATTGAAGTCGAACAACATAAATGTTAAAAGTAACGTGAAAAACAAGTTGCATTTTATTGTTTTAATCGACCATCTCGCCTCTTCTGGACGACGTTATTGAAAATTTAATTTGGAATGGTCACCACACTATTTCTGAGTAACCTAAATATTATGACATTCTAAAGTAGAAAATGACAAACGAGTATATCGAAATTTTGTAGTTTACTCGAATTAATGAAAGATTATACGTATATACCAATAAAAAAAATCTGTAGATTACAAATGAAGACTCTGCAAGAGAGGACATTCTCAGAAGAATGTATATCCCAATGTATCTACATTCAAATGTTAGGAGTGTAGCTGATAGCCGACTTCTTTCCGGGATTGTATATGTCCAGAAGCCCATTTCCACATCAATGCTTTTTTAAAAGTATATGTACATCAGAGTTAACAAATATATTATTATTATTTATGTAAATTCATTGATACAAGATTATATACGTAATGTTCGTTTTTTTGTATCATTTTAATATATATTTTACAACTTATCAATATATATTGTACACCAACGCCAATAAATATGTGAAAATTTTCTCTTCATGTTGCCTTCAATGGAGGACTTACAATATTTCAATTGTAAGTCCGTCCAGTTTTTGAGCGGCACAGATTTAAAAGAAGAAACGAGAAATAATCCATTCATCATTCAGGCTTCCTTTTCTGCTTGTCTATTATCTGTTCCGCGACAGATGAAGGAGTTGGGAGCTATTAATTTTAGTTGTCCTCCACAAACGGGTATTAATCTTTCGGCAAAAATGCTTCCATTTATATGGACTTGAAATCACTGACAACGGAGTTTTCTCTCTCCAAGGCTGGATGATATTCTCTATAATACAGAGAATGACGTGGTATTGAAGGTTTTGGAGATGAACTTGAAATCACTGACAACGGAGTTTTCTCTCTCCAAGGCTGGATGATATTCTCTGTAATACACAGAATGACGTGGTATTGAAGGTTTTGGAGATGAACTTGAATTGGCGGATTTGTTGCTAAAGAGATAGAAGCAGGAATGGGAATTGCTTCGCTTCCATTTCCAGAAATATGAAGAATTCTCATGGTATTTGGAAGAGCTTTCATTTCTGCTAAAAGCTGCCACATAAATAAGGGAAGATAATCGACAGAATGCTTTGTGGATCACCTCATTAATATAACAAGGAGTAAGTATAAAATACTTTGTCAAACTTTTTCTTAGCAATCTTCCGATAAATTTATATAATTTTTCAATTTTTCGTTTTATAAATTTGCTTTCGTTCAATTAAGAGAAAAGAGAATTTACGGCCTCTCAATGCATCCACCTGACAGCACGAAGCGAAATTACATTGTGCAATATACTGTTTGAATATAATCCCTTCTATTTTACAGCGGACTTGATGGATGTCTCAGTTCACTTATTATATGATTAAAAGTCGTTATAACTACAGGTACAGTTCATATTTTCATGAAGACAATTAAAAACTATAAGAAGTGGGTTTTTAATTAAGTCCCTGTTGTTTTTAACTAATAGAAAATAATCTTAATATAGTATGGTATCATATTATGTTATCTTTAGGCAAAGCCATATATGAATGTTGCTAGGTGTTTGCCATCGTGATTTCAATTTATTTTTTTGATATTTGCTAATGATTAATGAACGTAATTACATGGTAATAAATTGTCTATATTTGTTTTTATTGTATTTAAGTTTGAAAAAATTGGATGACAATTAATAGAAATATAGATTTAGAAAAAAAACTATTGGTGGCTTTGTGTATATATATAAAAAATAGGTTATGTAATTTAGCATTTCAAATTATGGTCACAAATGGTTAGAGAGAAATTCTTATAATTCATGGTAAACAATTAGAAATTATTAAGATCTACATTTTTTAGATGAATTTTCACTTCTATATGTGTAATTTATTATCTATATTGTATTGTGTAGTCTAATTCTTGAGTATAATACTATTTCTATATTAGTGGGTGACCAGATATATTCTTGGTGATTATGTTTTATAGATTAGAACTTGTATGGCTAGCGATGATATTTTCATTTTCCTTATCATTTGCAAATAGTGTGTCATGTATATTATAGGAATCACGTGATGACAACGGTGATTATTTGGACAAAATGTTTTTAGTATGTGCTAGGTAATGCACAATGTTTGTGTGCAACATTTTGGTCAATGCTAGTTTAATTAACAAAACACTTGGTACTATAAACAATATAGGATGGACCATCAACATATCCAACCATCAAATTTGTTAGTCTTTAATTTTGGAATTTGATAATTATTTCAAGGTGTGTCATAAAAGATTAACAATCCAAACTTGTTCAATTTCTAGATGTTACATGACAATTATATGCAAATCCTTCTTTAAATAACTTGCACTTTGATCATGCACAAGTTACAAGGGCCAAAATTAGAAAAGTTAACAATAGATATTGGTGATATAAATAAGTTTGGTTTAACAATCATGACTACTTGTCAAACTCTTTGAGAATATAAGTATCATTCTAATTTGAAAGTATTCTAAAATAAAATAAACTAAAAAACTAATAGGATTTATTATGATCTTTTTTCTCTAAATTGATCTTTAAGAGAACTATTCTACACATGTTTGTTTTCCTTGCAATTGGTTGTATTACGTTAACATTGTGCTATTGAAGTAACATAGCATTACTTCTACTTAAAACAACGTGTCTCTTTCAATTCGTGTGTTATAATAATTATCATATTTTTTATTAGTAAAATGTTGAGTTATAAAAGATGAAGTTTAATGTGATTTATTTGTATAATTTCTTATGTAGTAAATCTTGTCATTCATTTTTTTTTCATATTGTTATAGTACATGCAATGCTTACTATTTGAAAATCTTGGTCAACATTTCCATATTACGCATTAGTAATAATAGAAACACATTGCAAATGTATTCAAATAAATTGCAATAATAAACAAATATTCAAATGCATTCAGCAAGTATCAATTTAGATTGAGAGTGTTTTTGTATATTGGTTCTCATAAATTTCATTTTGTGATTTTTGCTCACATAGGAAAAGTGGGTTTGCAATAGACTTCTTTGAATTTTTATTCAATAAATTTTAATGAAAACTATTACTATTTAGAAATCTATATTTTTTTTTTTAGATTCAAATATTAAAATCATTTTATTTTACACATATAAACTTAAATATAATTCATAAATATTTTTTATAATAATAAAAAATATTAATAAATATAATTCAACTTTTAAATTGCTCCATTCTTATATAATTATTTAAAAATATGACATTACTATTTATTTATTTATTTGATCAAATCTTTAATAATAATAAATAATTATAATTCTGTCAATGAAAAAGTGCACAGGCGACTGTCAATAAAATATTTAACTCTTGACTGTTTATACTTATCCACCACCTTCGTTGGTACCATTGCTTATACATGGTTCAAAAAAAGCCGTATTTCTCGGATGCTACGGTGACTCTTAATTAACATATTACAGAAATAGCTTCTAAACAGAACGAGATCGTATCAATCGACCCTCCTTGTCTCTTTTTCACAACATTATCGACAATTTTATTTCGAATCAGCAGACACGGTGCTACTTCCATGCAATCGAAATGAGTTAAAAAAAAAGGGTGCTTTTATTGTATCGATCGACCTTCCTTGTCTCTTTTTCACAACATTATCGAGAGTTTAATTTCGAATGAGCAGACACGATGTTACTTCCATGCAATCGAAATGAGTGAAAAATAAGGTGGATCCGCTCATGTTTAGGCACAGCGCAGTGTTGTTAATCTTTATTAGTATTTACTCCCTCTTCTTATCTTGCGTTAATCTTTATTAGTAGCCACTCCATGTAATCTGCCTCTCAATCTAACAATGGAGGACAACCCCAGAATGATCTAACAAATGGCATACAAGAACTCAAACTTTGTCCCTCTACTTTTGCTAACAAATGTTTTTTTTTTTTTGCTGTTTTCCCCTCTTTGAGGTCAGCCCATCAAATTCACTGTCACTAATAATCAACCTCCAAATGCTTTTGAGGAGGTGGCCCCATCTCCATCTACTGCTGGAGCATCTGCAATGATAAAGAAAAGGTTGTCGTATGATGTATTTATCAATCACCGAGGGATCGATGTTAAAGACACGCTCGCAACCACCATCTACAATACCCTGAATGGCATGGGAACGAGAGTTTTTCTTGATTCACAAGAGCTTGTTAATCTACGGTTGTTTTGATTTTGTACTTAAAACAACACGTCTCTTTCAATTTTGTATAAAAATAAATTGCAATAATAAATAAATATTATAATGCATTCAGCAAATATAAATTTGGATTGAGAGTATGTTTTTTATCCTCATTAATTTAACAATCAATCATAAATAATTTTTAAAATAGTAACAAATATGGGGGAGAGGAATTAGTAGTTGAAATTTCAAATCACTTCCAATTTTTTACGACAACTTACTTGGCAAGTCTGGCCACATCATCAATTATGATACCACATCAGCATGCTTTTTGGTAAAGTGTCCAAAACAGCCTAGAAAAAAAGTGAGACCAATAGTCATGAATAAGGGGCCCTCATACTTGTATAATTGACGTGACATCAAATGATTGGTTGCTTTTTACAATTTAAAGGTACATCTCATTCAATTATGGGTATTAAAGTCCCAACTATTGATACAATGTTGTCAGAAAAAATGGACATTAAATCAACAAGTATGGATATTAAATCAATAACTGCTATCACAACAATTGGAACACCCTTAACTACTAAATCTTCTCCCCTAATTGATTTTCAAATTAATTCTTTCTTATAGAAATATAATTATAAAAATACTTATAAATTGTTATGTGCATTACATTTTAAAAAACGAATTTGGTTAAATAGTTAATAAAAGTAAATAATTATATTTCTGTCAAGCAAATATTCCACAAGTGACTGTCAATAAAATATTTAACATTAACTCTGAATGTTTATTCTTATAGATCATTTAATAACACCTTCTTTGTTACTAACGATTATAAATGATTCATAAATTTGCATATTTCTCGGATGCTACGAAGACTCTTAAATTTGCGTATTACAGAAGGTTGTTTTATCGTTTCGATCGTCCGTGTTGGCTCTTCTGACAACATTATTAACAATTTAATTTCGAATGAGCAGACATGGAGCTATTTTCAATGCACTCATTTTTACTGAACAGCTCACTGTTGTCTTTGATTACTCCCTCCTATGGGGTCGATTAATTTAGAATATACTGGTGGTCTGAGAATGCATTCTATCCACATTACTTCCAAGCGCACTCCTGTTAGCTTGCATTTTATTTTTTGTTTCTCGTTTCAATTTTCTACCCACACCATGGCATCTGCCTCTGCATCCAACACTGGAGACCAACGCAAGAATGACCTCGCAAATCTTATACAAGAACTCGAACCTTGTCCCTCTAGCTTTGCTACATATGCACCGCAACGCCTACGTTTATCCATCTTTTACAAATGGTTTTTTTTCTGTTTTCCCTCCTTTGTGGTCAGCCCATCCAGTTCACTATCGTCTGTGCTTGTCACTAATAATCAATCTACAAATGCTTTTGAGGAGGTTGCGCCATCTCCATCTACATCTGGAGCATCTCCAATGACCAAAAAAAGGTTGCCGTATGATGTATTTATTAATCATCGAGGGATCGATGTTAAAGACACCCTCGCAACCACCATCTACAATACCCTGAATGGCATGAGAATGAGAGTTTTTCTCGATTCAAAAGAGCTTGTATTGGGGGATTTCCTACCTAAAGAAATAGAATCGGCAATGCTCAGTGCTAAGCTTCATATAGCTATTTTTTCTGAGAATTATGCACAATCCCCGTGGTGTTTAGCAGAGCTTTCGTTTATGCTCAAAACTGGCACCCAAATCGTTCCTGTTTTCTATCATGTTCAGCCAGAGGATGTTCGACACGCTAAAGGAGTCTTTGCTGAGGCGTTTTCCAGGCATGAAAAGATGGGAAGATACAGCAAATAAAAGATTCAGGAGTGGAAGACTGTGCTCCACAGTGTTTCATATTATATGGGTCACATCATTAATAACAAGGAGTGAGTATCTAATCCAGCACTTGTCCTTCTCCTATTAATCTTCTGCTGTATCTCTTAATTTTAGCTATACATGTAATGTTAATCTACGTTTGTTTTGTTTTTGTTTTCTTATATTGTATATGTTTTAGCGACGAGGATACGCTGCTGAAGAATATTGTTTCTAAAGTAATTCAAAATTGAAAGAGGTCTATTCTGCGATAGGTTCCTGATAGACGGGCTTCAGGGAGGTTAGACAGAAGGACGATGAATTGTGGCAGTTTCTAGTAAATCGATATCGTTGTAAATAGGTTTTCCTTCACGCAAAAGTGAAATCAATCCTGTAAATCAAATATTTTCTTGTCTGTGTGGTGACTACTATAATTTAAAATATTCTGCTCCTGTGATTGTTTTCTTATTTTTCTTAAGATGTACTTATATTTTTGTAAAGGATTTATTTTTAAATTAATTATTATTGTCATCTTTTACAATTACGTTCTCGTCATATCTGGAAGCAAAAAAAATCACACTCAAAATAAAAAAATTTAGATTTTACAGACTCTGAATCATATGTCTACAATTAAATTAAACATTCTAAATTTTGTTTATATGATTCATCTGAAATTATACTAACTTTTTTGATAATTTATATTGTTCAATAAAAAACACTATAATTATTTAAAATAAAAATAATTTTGATGATTAGATTTTCAGAGGGCCCTTTCCATGTATAATTTTTTCTCTTTTCATGGTAAAAGCTCTCTAATATAACTTTCAGATAATTTAAGTGTCTATGAGTTCTTTAAAACATTTTTTATGGTTTTTAAGAAATTGTATTTATAATTTAAATTTTGAGAAATATTATGTGTGAGCTATTGTCATGTACTTGTCTAAAAAATATATTCTTTTATGTTCACTTTATCATCAAAATATCAAGAGACCTCTAATTCATTCTAGAGCATTTAGAAGAACAAATCAATAATGAAACATTTAAATTGTCTTTCATTATATGGTCAATGTTGTTGATTTTACTTCCTTACATTGCTTGGCAAATCAACAAATACTAAAAAGTCTTCATTAAGTGCAAACAAAAAATTCTACTCACAAATTTTCAAATGTGATTTCAAACTCAAAGAATCCTTAGTGGCCAGATAGATTAAGTATAGAAATATCATTAACACCTAATGACTCATGGTTTAATCTAGATACTTCTCATCTTTACATTTTTTATCGAACTAATGGTAATGTCATTATAGGTGTTATAGTCGATCCTTCTTTTAGAGTCAATGTGATCACAACATATGCCCTTTTCACTAATGGATTGAATAGGATAAGGTATGATGAGTCAAAAGTTGACATTCACATTGATTATGGTGTTTCTATTCACCTTTGGGATCTATTTCTTTGTCATTCCTAATGGGACCTAAAGTTGTTTCAACCACATTTGTATTGATTGTATAGTTTGACCTATTTTGGGTTAAGCTAGGAATTCCTTGGGTAGTTTCCATGGAGGTGGTCCCCTATATTATCCAGAAATGCTTAAAGTTTACTCATGATGGAATAGTGTAGACTATCTAGGACACTGGATATACACCATTTGTGTTGCTTGGGGGCTTTAATTTTGCTAGCATGCTCTGGTTGGACCCATCATTGTGCACAATGATCTTTGTACAAGTCTTATTATAAGTATATGAGCAGAGAATTAGGGTCTATGTTGGTTCAACCTACTTGTCTCTTGTTTCTTGAAATGTGCCTAGAACAAGAAAAGGAAAGCAACCTATGTTTCCAAAGTTAAAGATCCATCTTGTAGAGCTCCTTATTCTTCAGGACATCCCTTTTCTTACTTTATATGGCATGGGTAAGCATTCTTCACATGCTAGTCCTTCGTTTGCAACACATACATCTTAGTCTTTGAGGGATCCTCATGTTCATCCATCTACTCCTAAAGAAAAAGGTGGAAATATGTCTACAACTAATACTAAGTTCTCTACTTCTAAACACCTCTTATTTCATCAATTGATTTGAGCCTCCTTTATTGGTAATGCCATAGATGGGTACACCTATGATATAAGATGCTATGGCATCTTGCCAACCTTTTTCTCTCGATGCTCATCTACGTTTGAACCATCTTGCATGTGAGCATAAGAATATTCATTGCATGATATCTTAGGATCATGAATCTGTGTTGAAGATAGATGGTGAGTCTTCAGTTTCATCTCTTGAGTATTCTGCTTCTATTACTATTCTAAGTTATACTTCTCCTACTTCTATTTTTCTTTCAGCTTCTTTTATGGTTATAATTGAACCTTACCCTAAGAAGGTGCAAGTGTTCATAATCCCCTCCTTGGAACTACATTTTTTCACCTCTCTTCCTAATATTCCTCCATTTTCATAGCCCATTGACATGCTTCACACATAGGCTATGTCTAGTGTGTCTACATCTGCTCCTCTTGCTTCTTCATCAGATATTCATCCAAGCTTTCCTATAGTCCTTAAGCCTACCATAGTTGACATGAAGATCTCACTTCAACTACCTAAGCATAAGTTTGAGCAAGGCTTTGTTCTTAAGTTCCATCATAAGAAATTGGCTCCTTTGGCTTCTTTTTTTCCTTTGATTCTAGTAGTTGAGACGGCCTTGCCTTCTCTATTGTTGGTCATTGCCCCTCTTCTAGAGGTTAGAAATGTGGCTCTTTTTTCACAACCTTCAGTTAAGTCACCTCCCTCTTCTTCAGGTCGGTGTATGTTTGACTTTTAGGAGGATGTTCTACTATTGTCAAACATCTTTATGACATCATTGGCTATTAGCTCATACGAGTTTCTCAATGAGAATGTTGAAGCAACATCATCCATAGGTCTTGTTGTATGGAAGACACTTGGTACTATTTTGGTTGTTATTCCTATATGGACTTGTCCTCTCTCCCCTTATGATCAATAGTAAAAGGATGATGATATGATTGTGGATAATCGCTAAAGAAACACCTTTTTTATATCTTTAGATTATAATGTATATGTTTGTTTGTACTCATTTGTACTTTGCTAGAGATGTTTGTTCTCTCATATAGGACCCAAGATACCCTTATGGGTACCTGGATATAGGGGATTAAAACTTTGTCATGTACTTCCTCTATTTCTTTCATCATTCTTTTCTTTTTCATATATTTCTCTTTGACATTTGGAGATGATACAAAGTGTTGGAGATATTTAGGCCTTCTTCAATGTTGACCCAATTTTTTATTTTCTCTTTGTTGACATGTGCTCTTCTGCTTGATTTGGAAACTTTGGAGATATTAATTCTACAAACCACAAAGAATTGGATACCCTTGTATCTTTTTATTTTTGTTGATTTTATGTGTTGGAGTAATTAGGACATTTATCTAATTATTTATTAATCAGGTCCTTTATTACCTCTTTAGTTAAGCTAAACTTAGGTGTCTTTTGTCATCTATAGTTTTCTTTCCTAGGATTAGTTCTAGATGTAGTTGAGATTAATTTAGCTCCTACATTATATTTCTCTTAATCTCCTTATTTTAGCATTAGGATTTGCATCTAGGGTTTTATTCTTCCTTTATAAGATTTATTTCATTCATTTTAATTGTATATCCAATATTATTTTGTGCAATAATATAAAATTCTCAAGTTGTTATAGAGCATATTATATTTACTTGAATTCTTTTGTGTGATTTGTGTTTTAAGTATAGATGAATCTTGGCTCCTATGGTTGACCATCAACTTTTACAAGGTATTAGAGTAGATCTATCAAGTTCCTATCCACATACTTGAGTGATCACACCTTGAGTGAATTTTTTATGTATATTGGGCTCAAATAGAGGTTACCATGGGGTGTATAGTGTCCCAAAAGCCTAAGATAGACTATCATTTCATCAAAATTTGAGCAGTTGATTATTTTGGTCAATTTGGCTAAGGGCACAAAAATTGAGGCAAAATATGGGGGTAGCTTAAAAAATTGAGCACTTTGGAGTTAAAAAAAGGACACCATCACACTCAACAAGCCCAAAAACCCTAAAATTGCTTTTCAAATTGCTGAAATCAGTGTAGTTGAATTTTATTTACTTGGCACAAAAATCCATACAATACCATATGGATCTATATGGCTATATGGACCCATACCAAACATCATTAGCATACTTCATAACATATTAGGTTGTATTCCCTCTATGCAGTCATTAGAAGGATAACATTAGCACTTTGGTGGTTGGTCATCAATATTTGGTAATGGTTCTCTAATAATAGTATCTCCATATTTATCAAACTTCTAATTTTGGCAACTAGGGAATCTTCTAGAGAATATTCATTATTTTTAAAAAAGGAGGGAATTTTCTTTTGCAAGGTATATTATAATAATATTCCTTTGCCGAGCTAAGTAAGACATCTACTATAAAAACCTACCACATCAATGTACCTTGCATGAAAGAGATCCTTCAAACCCTAGTTTGCCCTAAACAAAATGCAATTATTTTTCTGCCCAGAACTTTGTCATATGAAGTCAAAATTAGGAAAAAAAGATACCATTAGAAATTTGGTTCCATATCCAATTTGAATATGTAAGTTTTTTTCTCAGATTTTGCACCAATTTTTAGTACCAGGCCTCCAAAATCAACCTTTATTTTGCACTTTTGGAGCCATATATTGCATATCTAGAGTCCATTATTCAAAATATAGATATCATTGGAAAGTTCTCAAAGTCCTCTATCCAAATCTTTAGTCATGTTTTCTATAATACTCATCAAAAACTCAATAATATTATTTTTTGTCATTTTCTAGTTTTGTACTTTCTCAACTTATACAAGTGCAAAAATGTTCATTTTTCTTGTTGTGGGGAGAGGGTTGAATCATCATCTTTCAGATTTCTATATTTCACTAAGCCTATCCTAATTGTGAATAATTATATTTTTAAACATCGATGATCAACTATAATAGCCAAGAATCATCCACAAGATAAACATCTATCACACAAAAGAGACCAAGCAAAAAATGTATGCTCTATAACAACTAGAGAAATATATATTATTTTACAAAACAATTGAAGAATCAATATTGAAGGTACAATATTAGAGGTATGATTACAATGAATGAATTTGAATTTCTTTATAGAAAGCAAGAGATGTCCTAATCTTAAAATTAGAAGAACTAAAGCAATGCAAAGTAGGAGATAAATTAAGGTCAACTACAAGCTAAAAAAGCTAACTAGAAGTGCCTCTAAGTGAACTCGGACTTAAAAAGCATAACACCTAGATAAAATAAAACACCCAAATTCAACTTCAATGAAAAACAAAAGAAAGGACCTAATTAATAAATATTAGATGATTATCCTAAAATTACTCCAACAACCCCCTTAAGATTAACTTACTAGGGATAAGCTAAATAGATAATGATGAATGTAGAATGCATGCATGAATGAGCCTTGGCAACAAAGGCCTAATTAGGTACTCATGTACAAACCAATGCAAAGCAATGCAACACACAACAATGAGGTCTCTCTAAATGGAGACAAGGAGAAAACCACATGGGAAAAATCCCTCTCTGTAAATGAGAGATGCAATGAAATGAAAAAGGTACTATAGTGACTAAGATTGAGGACTCCAAGTGACCCCCCATGTACACAATAAGACAATGGAATACAATAAATTTCCCCCATAAGAGAGAGAATGAGAATAAGAATCTCCCATTGTAGAATTAGCTCTTGTGCCAATGAGGAATGTATGAAGACAAAACATGATCCACTATCTGGAAACAACATGTCTCCCCTTCAGAAGAAACCAATCCACTGGAGATAGAAGATGTAGGAATCCAAATCCAAAATTTTATGTGCCTTTGGAAAATTCTCAAATTTTTCTATGTCCATGATAGATGATGATGCCACAACCAAATCAGGTACATGTCTAATAAATCTAGGAGATGATAAATCAAGACTTTGCAAAAGATAATGAAGAACAAGCTCCATGGGCAATGAAGATGAGCTAACAACACTGATGTGGCTATCAACTAAGAGGAGATGAATGTACTCAAAATAGTCCTATAGATATAAAATATGAGACACCACAAACAAGGATGATATGTTTGTAAGATACAGATCCAAAATAGCTATGTCTAGAAAAACAATGCCTTGTTGCATTGAACCAATGGGGGCTATATGTGAGCCAATGCCAATTTGATTAGGAACAACTAAAGATGAAGATGATTGACGTGAGATCACAATGTGAGGAGTAGGAACATGAAGATAGGCCTTTGATCCATCAAAACATGCAAGACTTCTCATAAACTCAAGCCCCTCTTTAGTATCCTCATCATAGGGCATAAAATCTACATGTATAAGGGGAAGAATGCAATATACTGTAGGATCCTCTAGAAATGGAGAGATATGAGGGTCTCCAAAGAACTCCCAAAGGCGAGTCCAAAGTGCATGAGGATACTCAAGGTCTGATATAGTACACATAATTTCATAATTAACACTGGAACAAATCACACCCACAACATGGTTAGTGAGATTATTGTAAGGAAGTTACATAGCCAAAAACCTTCTTACACTAACTTTGAGAGGAGGGTAATGCAAAAAAATTACAAATCATTACAACAGTTATAGAATCTTAACAAAAATCAGTAACATACATACCACGACATAGTGATTTACGTAGGAACAACCATTTCATGAGAAAAACTCCACACCCCAAAAGCCACCTTTAGAGGGGAAAATTTGATTTGGCAATTTGCAACATAGAAGAGAGAAATCACCAAATTAATTTTTCCTAAAAACCCTTTACATTCAAAAGAGGGAAGGGAATCCACTAGATCCAATCATAAGTTAGATTAAGGACTGAATAATGAATGGAATGATTAATTGTTGTGGATTTTTTCTCTCTTTTGTAAGTTGAAATGCTTATTTAAGGTAAAGTGCTAAAAAAAGAAGGTAAAACTGAGAAAACAATGAGCTACAAATGCGAGATTCAGCTGAGCACCTAGAATTGAGTAGAACAAGCTAAATTGAATACGACCCACGAAAAAGCTCCTAAAAATTTGGGACCATGATGTGGCACTACGATCCTCCAAATTTTCCACACGCCAAAAAGGGTCGACTCGCCTTTGTGAATGAAGCTTATTCTGAGAAGTACAACTCTTTACCTATTTCCTACACATAGAAAGGGAGAGAAATAGGTTGGGAATAGGGGTTTGCCTTAAGTCAAACCCCAATTTTGGAATTAACCATGAAATTGAAATAAAGATAATTAAAATGACTGTAAGGAAAGGTTCTCCTTTTGAGAGAGATGTTGAATTATAACTAAAAATTGAATGATGATACCTCTTTGTGAAGTTTTTCTTTCCTCCACATGGAATTAGGGTTGTATGAAATAAGATGTAGATCTCCACTTCAATGCTTCAATCTTGACTTTGTTGCTACTCCAAGGCTTGAAGGAAGACTGGAAATGATCAATTGCTCTTGAATGCTTGATCTCATGTGTGTGCTCAATACTTCCTGATTCTTCATGATGTTCAAATGAGAGGGGAAATCCTCTTTATATACTTTCCCTTTGAGAAAAATGATTAATTTTTCAACATGAGCCAACACGAAGAGGAAATTCCGTCTCATATTTGAAATGTGAAAATGAGTTAAAAGGGGCCCAAAAATGAGGGGGACCATGGCATGGCGCCTATTGGATGTTTGAGCAGATTGTTAGAGTATGCTGCAAATATGTGCTTTAGAGATATCTGAGAGATGTATTGTCATTGATTCCAACATATTTCTTTGTCTGTGATAGTGTTGCAATGGCGGTCAGTAAGTGAGTTTGTTCAGCATATTGATTATCAGACTTTGTATATTAAAGGGTTTGTAGAGGATTGTGTTTAGATGGTTGAGTGCAATTTTTGGTGGTCTACATGAAGATTTGAGTGAGTTATGGCTATCTATGTTGTTGTGGTTTTTCAGTTGTTCAATTATGCTAGAGTGTTAGTAATTTGATTTGCATCGCTCTACATTCTAATATCTTGATCTGTGGATTTGGAGGAATGTTTGGGATGTTTATGCGTATCTTCAATTCAAGTTGTTTGCGGTTTAATGATCCATAAGTGATTTTTCCAGGTTGACAGTTGTTACAGTTAGTGTTCTTGAAGTTTGGTATAATGATGATGTGATTCTAGTAATTTGAGTTGTTGCAGATGTTGTGGTGGTAATTCATGATGCTTGTGGATGTTTCTAGATCATGTGCATGTAAGTGATGATTTTCTCTGGTATGTTAGTGTTCTTCATTGTTTTGGCCAACCAGATGCTTGTAGCATGTTGCAGATGTTCAATGAATAATTCTTGGAGGTGTTTCACATTTGAGATGTGTGATATGGGTATGCGCTATGTCTTAGCCAACATTTCTTGGTCCGCATATGTTTTTGTAGCATGTGTTATTATATTTTTGTAATTAGGTGGTGAGTGTTGAGCTGACCTTGTTGATCTCTTTCAAGGTTGCTCAAAGGCCCAATACTTGATCTTATATTAGTACATAACTAGTGGTTTATTTTCTACCATATGAATCTCTATCCCAATTAGAATCTAAATAAACTCTCAACTCAATATTCAAATAATTAATATATTCAAAACTAAAATTAGTGCTCCTCCTAAGTATTAGATGTCTCTCTTTGTCATTTCCTAATAAGACTTTAGAGGTTTAACCATGAATTCTATAACTATGATAACTATTTATATATTTTTCAATTCTAGTTAATCATTAAATAGTTCAAATTTCCATTTACTTCATTTTATTTGATCATAAATGAAGATGTAAAAATGAGTTCTAATGAAGTATATAGTAACTTGTAGTCATGTGCATATCAAACCTTTGGACCAATTTCTTTTCATACAGACTTTGACTACTCAAAATCATACCACCTTTCTTTAATGGTACAATTCCTAAAAAATAATACATCTACCTAAGATCTATTTTTTACAATTCATATTATAGATCTATTTTGCTTTCATCAATCAACACTATATTGCTTCTTCATATGATTAAATAATCAAAATGCAATGAAATCAAAGATACCTTTTCATGCTCATATTTATTTGTGCACGTTTTTGGATCACCCTTATCTTTTTAAATAATTATTATAAAAATATGAGATCTTTGTCTCTCTAATTTATGAAACATTTAGGTTGAAGAATGGAGACGAAGCGTGAGAGAAGGAGATAGAGCGCGAGAACATCTAGGGTTTCTTCTGGAGATGGAGACAAAGTAGGGGATGAAGATGGTATTGGCAGTGATTATTTCCTCCTCCCCATTCTTCTTGGTGCCTCGGTATTTTTTCTTGTGGTTCTTGTCTCCTATTCTGTGATGGTTTCGGGGGTCATTGGTTGTAGATGGAGCAGGGTGGAGACTTTGGTGTGGTGGGATGCAATCGTATTGAAGATTTCTAAGTAGGGTTGGGTGTTAGGGCCAGATGCGTGAGAGGTCATTGGCTTGTCAAAAGGAGTTGTCCATGCTTATCTTGTGAGTTCAATGGCTTGGGACCCTTTCTGGGTTCCTTCTCCTTGCCCCTGTTTCTTGGTCGTGCTTTCTGTTGTTAGTGGGCATTTGCCCTGTCTGTACTTTAGGGTTGATGGTGTGTTTTGGTGTTGTGCAGAGATCCTTCTATTATGGGCGGCCTCTGTTTTGCAGGTTCTGTGGTCTTTGCACTTTCCCTAGTGTGGGGAGGTCGTGTGGGATCCAAGAGGTTCCTCCTTTCTTTTGGAGCTTTGGTGGATGTTTGAGGGCTTGGGGTTTTCTAGTTTTGGAAGTATTTTAAGCTCGGATTGGATGCTTCCTTCATTCTACTTAAGGGATCTTCCTACTAACCCCATTCCTTCTCCCCTTGTTCTTTGGTTCAATGATGGAGATTATCTCCTTGTCGACTATTCTTTGATTGCCTATCTTCAATCGTTGCTGATAGTTTTGTATCTTTTTAAACTCTCTTTTAGGGGGCCATTCATGTTTGAGGTTTCTTTGAGGTTGCTGATAGATGGAATTTTTTGGGGGTTGGATGGTTGTTTGAAGCCCTCCCCATGCCTTTTTTCTTACGGTCCTTTTCTCCTATAGAGTTTGAGATGTGGGTTTTGGCCATATGCTCAGAGATGGATTGGTTCAGACATCTTTTTCAACTTTTGTTTCTGGGGGCCTCCTTTTTGTCCCAGATGTCTAGTAAAGTGCTATTGTTATATCTCTTAGAAGCTGGTTTTTAGTTTGTGGCATGAAGCTCATTTCTCTTAGTTTATGATTCTCAGTGATGGCTTCATCCTTATGGTTCTGGGTTTCATTTCAAAACCCATCTCGAAGGTTAGGGGAGCCTGTCAAAACCACCTTGTTTCATTTATCCTGGTTGGGGGAGCCAGTAAAAACCCTACTCCATTAGTTCCTTATTTGGCTAATCGGGTGATTGCTTCCAGTTTTAAAGGGCACACCTTGGTTCCTTCTTGTTCTTGTTTTTGGTTAAGGTGTGCTTGGTTTGGGAGCCTAATGTTAGGTTGTGGGAGCCTGGTTAAAACCCTCTTGTATGGTTGTGGGTGCCTGTCAAAACCCTCAATGTCTTTCAGGGTGTGGGAGCCTATTTAAAACCCTCTTCTTTGGTTGTGGGAGCCAGTCAACCCTCAGATACTTGTCTCTTTGCTTTGGTCTAGATCGATTTGTAATGTTTTCTGTTGTCCTTTCCCTGGCATTTTACTGGAGGTTGGTTGTATGGAATCTTTTCTTATCTTTTGATCAGGTGTTCCTTGATGGGATTTGGATACCAGTTTATCCAGGGGGTTTTGGGTCCCCTTAAAACCTGTTGTTAAGGTTTTCGGGTTCCCTCAAAACTTGTTTTTCCCTTAATCAAAAACATTTAGGTTGAACAAGAATCTTAATATTATAACTTTCTACCCCACAATTTTAAACTCTTTGAAATAATTAAAAAATCTACCTATTCTTTAAGGAATAAACCCATGTGTATCAAGCTCTATCATAAAAAAAATGTAAGACAATAATGAGATCTCCACAGTGATTTGGTTTGCATAAAGATCAAACACATATCTATGTATTAATTCAAGGATATTTATTTACCTTATATAGGAATTACATCTTATGTTGCTTTCATAATCCAAACCATCATAATTAATGTCATCATTCTTATAAATTAGAAGACCTACAACCATTTCTTTACTTTGTGGAGAGAAAAGATCTCTGGGATTTAAATCACCATACCTCATTTCTGATAAGTTTTCTATTTACACATATGTAGATGTTTTAGCTTGATAAATTTCTACAATAAAATCCAAGTTGTAAAAGTCCATTGTTTTTTTGTTCTTTTAGCTATCATTTGGTATTTATCTTTCCTATCCTTAAGTTGTCTTTAAGAATTCAAATTTTAATTATTGATTTAAAAATTCTAAAAAATATATTAAATTATTCTTATTTTTAGAAGATACATCACATTGCATGATTTCTTACATATCTGTTGGATAACATAACATTTACATCGTCATTACCTTTTATATCATAAGACCTATCACCACTTAGATATATCTTAGTATCATCACTTTGCTCACGGAGGAATTTAAACCAAAATGTGTTAAATGACATGTCAATAGATGACCCTAAATGTATTAGCAAAGCATTACGATGATCTCTTTTAGTATAAAGGGAAGCATGTGAAATATACAACTTAATATTATTGATGTCAGATCTATTTTATCATGAACATTAACCAAGATACTTTGGACTCTTGTCCAAATATAACCTCCTATTTTTTTGTATTTGGACTATTGTCCAAATATACCATATTGATTAGAATTTTTATTTTTATTTAGATTATACCCTTTTTTTTCCACCTTTACCTCATTTGCATTTTTCCCATTGTTTTTTGGATGGCATCTTGTCCCTGGCAATCGATGTTGAATCAACAATTTGAAGAATACTATCTACATGCTTCCTTGTTCTCTCTTCTAAGCATTCGAACTAGGTTATCAAAAGAAGGTGCTTATTTCTTTGCAACCAAACTAGTAATGGACAGTTAATATTCACTAAAATTCCATTCAAAGTAATAATAATCAAAATACTCGAAGTTGGGCTTTTGAATGTTGAGTTGCTTCTGGTCCAGGTTGTGTGACGGCTCATTCGAATGGGTATCTCTTATTTGGTATGAAGACAGCTCCAAAGTTCTTTAGGGAGGTCCCTTCTTGGTCAGTCATTTTTCTTTCTAAAAAATGGTTTCTTGGTTTCGATGCTGCAGAGTTTAATGTGGTTCCTATCTAGGTTCGTCTCCTAGAGCTCCCTGTAGAATACTAGGATGAATTTACCATTACTGATATTTACCATTCATGATATTACGGATATTTTTTATTAGCTCATTATCATGGATGAGATTAATAAATGTATAACATGATTTATCTTTGCTGGATTTTGTGTCTTTATTGAAGTGGGCTCTAAGTTGCCAAACATTGTAAAGTTGTGATGCGTGTTTAAGAAAATGATGCTCATTATGAGTCTTCTTGTTTGTTTCACTTCCATTCTATCGAGTGGTATTTATTTTTGTGTCAAGAGTTTCCTGCGTGTGATGTCAATATTGTTTACCCACGCACAGATCATGCTATGACTATCTGTCCCTCCATTGAAGATAATTCTCCTTTAATGTTGGGAGCTTTTGGTTTGATAGAGCAAAATAATTGTTTGATCACTTTGATGCGGGAAGAAGAAAACCTACCATAGTGGTTGAGTTTAGTCCTTGTAAAAGTTTAAGATCGGATTTAAACCACCTTGATTAGATGCTTTCCGGTTTATGCTTCCTATCTAAGTGCTTCTAGTTCTGGTCTATTGTTTTGTAGTTTTATCCTCCCTTCATCCTTTTTTGCTTTTTTCATTGTTGTTATTATATCCTAGTTTATAGTTTCAGTCAAAAGCTCATAACAAATTAAAAAAATAACAAATTGTTAGTAAAAATTTGTTCATTAAATATTATAATGTTTATTTATTAAATTTTAATTTTAAACAAACAATCAATTATAATTTCATTTGCTTCAATAATTTTCCCTCTAGAAAAAGAAATTAGAAAAAGAAATTAAAATTATTTGTATTTATAATCTCATACAAAAAAAAATTAGATTTATGACTGTTCCTATGGAGGTACTGATGTCCCATATATGAGAGATGGTTAAAACCTTCATAGACATGTGTTTAAGTATCATTGTCTCCATTCTCTTTTCTCCAAATGTTGAATGGTGGGGTGAGAAATAATTTATTTAACCTCGATACAGTTTTACTATAGACTCATTATTATACTCTTCCATTAAAATCTATATCTTAAACTTCCAATTAACATAATTTACACCATCTAGCTTATTTCATTCAATTAGATATGAGCCCATTAAATTTGCCATTTTAAAGAGACGGATGCAATGGCATTTACAAAGTTCAGGCAATATCAAATCCTCACTTTTTAATGTGCTTTTATAAAAACAAAAAAAAATATAGTTACCCGCAAGTACAGGTTTTCAATCAATCATCACATCAATATACGTTGCAAGTATCCTTGATTGGCTGAAAGAATGTGAGTTTCTGCAGCAGGCACAACTACAACAGAAAAAATATGCCCAACAGTAGAGTGCGATTGAAAGCCCTAATATATTTATTAATATGGGCTGTGAAAACTATTCCTTAATACAAAAATAGTAGGTAACTCTATTTAATTTTCATCTCATATGTAAAATCTCGTAGAGGAAAAAAACATATGGGCAGATGATGGAATAAATCAATCACCTTGGCATTCAATATATTGTAGATACTGAACATATAGTTAGATTAATTACTCATTCATTCTAACACTTATCATTCCAATTATTTTGTGTTTTGATGTAGAGACTGTTACAGAGAGTATGGATCGGGGATCGGGGAATGACGGATAATCAAGTGTTAGCATCTCGGACCACAGCGTTCCAGTTGGTACAGAACATGGGAGAACACAATGCACGCATTCTGTTTAAGGCGTAGGAGAAGCAGATAAATGATTGCTTGTGATGGGTGAAGAGCAATGAGTTGTGGCAACTTTCCGCCACTTATTGTAGCTTTGACAAATCGATGTTGTTACATATTTTCCTTGTTCATATAAAAGCGAGATGAACTAAATATTTTGTTCTTTGTTTAGTGACTGCTATAATTTAATATTTTGCAGCTGCATTTATTTAATTCATTTCCCCTTCCAATTAAACATTGAAGATGTATAAATATTTTAGGTGTTAGTATTATCCTTCACATAAACAAGGATATATTAAGATGAAATAAATAAGTAGCTTGTTTCTAAGGTATTTTGTGTCAAATAAATAGTCATTGCATGAAGAAGGCACTAAAATCTTGTGATTCTATATATTTCACGAATTTCAAAGTGAAGTGTATTTGAGATAATTTTTTAATAGATTACACAATCATATAATAGCATAAGTCTACATAGTTTTAAAATATTTGAAAGACATAACTTTTTTTTTTTAAAATATTAAAAAAAAATTGAAAGGGACCATAGCCTTCTTTTAAAAAGGGACTGCAATTTGGTCCCCATGGTTTCCTACTACCCTCAATAGTGTTATGACTCTTGTAGATGATAAAGATCCACTTGTTTGTTACCTCCACTAGTACTATAAACCTATCACTACCTATGTGGTCTATCCTTTGCACTTAGAACTTTTTCTCTATTGTCAACCATAATGCCACCTTTGATAGTATCATTTTTGTCCAAGCATTTATGGCTACTAGAGAATCAACCACTTCCCACCAGGCATCTAGCCCCAAATTTGTTACTCTATTTCAATCTTAGAGGTTAACTTTAGGGAGCCATTATATATTTAATATAAGTATTTTTCTGAAAAAATTTCAAATATGGATCATAATTTCATTCTCTTTGCATTGGCATGATCAATTTTCAAATTAAGTAATCTATTTTTTTTATAAATAACCATTTATAATTTTTTTGGTATATAATTCTTATTTTGAGACATATAGAGGGTCATATTTTATGCAAAAGATTTAATTTTTGGTCAATTCCCCCCCCAAAAAAAAAAATTCACAATTTAAAGTGTTTTTCTTAATTTCTTCTCATTTTAGATATAAAATATAATTTCTACATTAGATTCAATTTGGGAATATAAAATATATTATTAAGTTGCATAAAAGCACTAATGATAATGTAACAACTTGTTGGAGGTCTTGTACAAGGTTTCACAAAGGTGACTTTAGATAAAGCTCTACTTTTGGGGGTGTTCCATTATAGATCATAGTTACCATTGATTTTTGTTAAGAAAAAATTAGAGAACCATTTTTTTGTTAAAAAGGGATATAATCATTGTATTATGTTGTTGCAAACTTGAGTTATGTTGATTTGTGTTGTCATTGATGTCAACTTGTCTAGTTCTATCATTGATGTTATAATGAGTTGTGTGTAAAAGTACAAAGGTTGTAGTAGGTGTTTAGTTATTGTTCAATTGTGAGGATGTTGCATATGGTTTGGAAATATTTATTTTGATGTTGATATCTTGTTTGGTAGTGATGTTAAGCTGCCATGAAGCATTTTTGAAAGGTTGCAATTATTGCAAATGTGAGATTGATGGTGTATTAGCATGGTTGTCATTGATGTCAATGTACTGATTCTGTGTTTATGTGATATGCTTTTTCTCTGCATTTTTGATATGGTGTAGTTGTGTTCATGAAGCTTTGGTATGTTGTTGGATGTTGTCTTGGGATGTAATTGTTATGATTTGGTGCTCCAGAAGTTGTGCTCCAAAAGTGTATGCAATGATGATGATATTGTGACGATATTTGTAGAGCTCTGCATTTCTCCATATTTATACCTTTGATGATGATATCTTGGATTTATTCTATTCATATCTTTATCTTTGTTATTCTATTCCAGGACATGATGATGTGGTTTGGATTTGGTGTTTTAGATATGATCATTTTAGGTCTGGTTGACCTTGAATGTTATGTTTTTTCTCAAATGATTGTGGCATTTGGATAATATGTTATTTTTTGATTGATGTAGTGCTTAGTGATGTGGTCCATTTCTCATTCCTTTCCACAATGTGAATTCTTAGCAAATACCTATTTCAAGTTATGTTTCAATATATTTTTGGCCGAGGTGGCAGAATTCTAATTTAGAGTTTGATATAAATGAAGGACAATTGTAAGGAAGAAATATAGAAATAAGTCCATTGAAAGGAAGATCTATCTCCTATTTGTGTGAGGTTGTGGTTGAGAAGTATGGTAGTGTACTGATGTTGTTTGGTAATAGAGGTAGTGAGGCAAAGGTTTCTTTTGGTATTGCAATGTGGCAATTGCGTGTCAGTAGTAGATTACTTCTTTTTCTTTCTTCTTCTTCTAGGCAGTGAGTCTTTTTATTTCTGGTAGTTTTAGCTAGGCAGTGAGCCCACCTATAGTGAGCATTTTAGTAGTGAGCAACCCTTTGTAAAAATCACCCTTATTGGTGTCACCCTAGAAGTTGTTTTATATTTGAGAACTAACATTCTTCATGGTTTATCCCTTCTTGGGTTTTCCACATCATATTAGGTGTTTCATGTGTGTGATCTTTCAAGCTCATATCTATTTATGGTTGAATAATCAGGGATTAGTGTATCAAATCTCTTTCTATGGAATAAATAAAATATTTTAATTAATAATTGATTCATCCCCCCTCTCAGTTGTCTAGATATTTAACTATTGGTATCAAATATTTGATTCCTAGAAAGTGAGACTAATCACTCAAGGAGATGTGATGGAACATAAATTGATTATTCCCACTTTTAAAGGATCTGGCTATAGTTTCTAGAGAGTGAAGATGAGAGGATATTTGATTTATTTGAGTTACAAGACTTGGAAAGCTATGGAGACCAAGTATGTGCAACTAGAAAATGGACCTACTATCCCAGATGAGATTGAAGCCTTTGAAGAAAATGAATGAACAAGGTATGTTATCTTTAGTGCCCTATCAAAAAATTGAATTGGTGAAGGTTGTTGCACTAGATACTACATATGAAGTTTGGGAAAGATTGAAGAACATCTATGAAGGAAATTTCAGAGTTAAGCTAGCTAAGATGCAAAATACTAAAGGCAGATATTAAAACTTAAGGACGAAAGAAGGTGAAGACATAACAAGTTATTTTTAAAAGGTTGACAGTGCAGTGAATGAGATCAAAGATATTGGTAGCACCTTGGATGATAAAGGATGTGATAGAAAAGATTATTAAGACTTTACTAGAGTTTTACAATGACAATATTTTAGCCATTGAATGAACTTATGATTCATCCAAGTTCTCCAGAGAATAGGTATATGGCACCTTAATTGCATTCGAGATGAGGAAGATTGGCAATGACAAAGAAAGAATTGAGACACCATTTAAAGATACAAGAACACTAGAAGAAGTTTCAAATGATAAGAGCCTAGATAAAATGGAAGCAAACTTTATAAGAAAACTAAAGACAGTAATTGACAAGTATAAAGGTATGTTACCTCTTGAATTTTTTAAGTGCAGGAAGATTGGTCATTATGCATGTAGATTTTCGGAAAGAGGACCAAAAAAAAATTTAAAATAAAACAAAGGAAATTTCAATAAGAAGACCTACTATATTAGAGATGATGTTGGTATTTTAGATGATGAGTCAAATTATGAAGATGGTGATTGTTTGATTTTGGTAGAAACAGATGGACCTAAACCTAGCAATAATAAGATTGTAGAAATTGTTGCTTCAACATTACATGCTATAAGAGATAGAAATGAAAGATTGATTGATAGTGAATGTTCAAATAAAATGACCAGTGACAAAAGTAAGTTTGTAAAACTTGAAAAGTATGATAGTGATTTTGTTAGATTTGGAGATGATCAGACTACTTAGATCGTTGGAATAGGTTCAATTACTTTTGATGGAGAGAATAACACTAATAAAATGTGAAAGGTTTATATAATAATCTCTTAAGTGGTGGACAAATGTGCAAAAATGGTTATCATATCATCTTTCAACATGTTGGTTGAGAGATTCAGAAGAGATCTAGAACTGTTATTTCTACAAGAAAAAGGACAAGTGGAAATATCTATCAATTAGAAGCTACTATAGGAAATTTATTGTTATCTTAGATCAATGAAAGTTGGCTATGGCACCTGAGGATGTGTCATGCCAACTTTGACAATTTGGTGAAGATTAGTTTGACAAGAGTTGTAAGAGATTTACCAAGACTAACTAAATTGGAAAAAATGATTGTAAAGAATTTCGAGTGGGAAAACAAACAAAAGGAGCTTTCAGAGGAAAGGAACAATCTTCTACCAGACTATTAGATTTGGTGCACATAGACCTATGTAATCCAACTAGAACAAGGAGTTTACAAGGTGAGAAGTATTTAATGGTTTTAATTAATGATCATTGTAGAATGACTTGGGTTGCATTTCTAAGAGAAAACTTAGAAGCATTAGAAAAATTTAAGATATCCAAAACTAGAGTTGAAAATGAAATTGATAGAAGAATTAAATGCTTAAGAATTGATAGAGGAGGTGAGTTTTTTGTAATGAATTTGATATTTTTTTTGTGAGAAATATGGAATTAGGAGACATTTGTCTGCTTGTAGGAAACCTTAGTAGAATTGTGTAATAGAAAGAATGAACAAGAGTATACATGAGGTAGCAAGAACTATGATCAAAGAAGAAAATCTACTAGAAGTTTACTAGAGAGAAGTAATACATACTGTGGTATACACCCTCAACAAAATTCTACTCTGAAATAAGTATGGGAATACAGCATATGAGTTATAACATGGAAGGATTCCATCTATGAAGTATTTCAAATTTTTTGGAAGTTTTGTCTTATGACTGGAATTTTGCATCCCACGGTAGTGGATGTTCCTATAGTGGATGGTTCTTTGTTTGGCTAGCATTGCCTCTCTACCATTTTGGTGTGGGATCCCACTATGGTGTGTGTTTTTTGGAAGGTGTGTGTTCTTCTTTGCCCTTGCTTTGTGATGAGGGTTTTTCTCTGTAGGTTTGGGTTGGTTGCAGTGTGGTCCCTTGTACCTAGTGACTGTGGTCTTCTCCTTTGTGTCTTAGAGGAGGCTCCTGCAATGATGACATGGTGTGGGGTGTAGTCTCCTCTTTGGCTATGCTTCTCTCCAGATCAAGGTTCTATGTTTTATGCTTCTAAGAGCACTACTATGTGTTATTACTCCTCCAGATTCTACACCCAGTTTGGGCTTGGGTGTGGGTTTCTCTATACAGTGACTAAGTTTTATATTTTGAAGCTGTCTATTGTCACTCTGTGTGGGATGGGGGGGTTCTTATTTTTTGGGGTTGTGTCTCTTTTCTATCACATGTTCCCCCTTAGGAGACTCCTTTTAAGGTGGATTCTCCTCAAGATGGTTTTGGGATTTAGGTGTTCATGGACTGAGTCCTATGCTAAGGAAGTTGATCTTCATTTAGGTAATGGTTTTTTGTTGTGAGTCATAGTTTGGAAGTGGGGAAGGGGCTAAGGGTTGGTTACCATGTGGGTTCCTAACTATAAAGGACCTTTCTCTCTGCCTACTTGTTGTTGTGTTTTCTCCAGACTTTAATCTACAACTATCACTCTCTCCCTGGGCCTTTTCTCTTTCTCCCCTTCACCCTCATCCTACTTTATGGGCCCAGAGGGCTATGCATGTAGGTGTTATAGTGTTTATCAATTATGTGAATAACAAACCTATAGAGGTGGTCTATAATGTTTTGTTTGAGGGATTTCCACCAACAAAAGTTTAGGAATTCCTTTAAAAACCCTATAGGTTGTTTTGTCCTTGTCTATTCTTTGGTGTTTGTGTACCTAGAATGACTAGGTTTATCTATCATATTTTTCTCTTCTTTGTTGTTGAAACATGGTGCGTGAAGTTATAAGGTTGCAGGAATCCTTTCAAAACCTATTGGTTGTTGTTCATTACCTTGGCCTCATTATTGTAAGAAAAAGGGTTCATTGGGTTTATGGTTCGGGGTGCTCCTAAACCCATTTATTTCTAATTAGTTAATTTTTGTTTCTTTGGAACTTGTTCCCACTAGTTTGATGCTCTAGTCAAAAGCTTGTTTCAAAGAGGTTTGTCCTCTTTTATCTTTATCTAATCAAAATAATCATTGAGAGATCAAAATATATACAAAAATAACCTTAATAAAAGATTGCAATCACCAACTAATAAATCCTTGATGCTAAGCTACACATGAAGGTATGGATGCACAAGACCCCATAAAATTTATACCCCGAAGGAAATACAGCCAAAAGTGTAATACCAAAAAATAGAGCATTCAGGTGATAAGCTCTAGGTGCATTCTCTTTCTTATCACAACCAATTTGTTCTTTATTAAGGATCAAACAGGCTTTGAGGGGCCCCATAACCCCTTGCAACTTGTTTACTCTTATCTTGCTAACCATTTATTTTATTTATTTATTTATTTAAGTATGTCCCAATTAAGGGGGAAAACTAGTTTTACAAGGACTAGGACCCAGACACCAACAAGAGAAAAAAAACCCAACAAAACAGACCACAAAAACCCAAACAAAAAACAAAACAACAACCTACCAAACTTACATAAGCTTGCTGAATTCATCATTCTTCCTAATGACCTCTTTGTTGATCAATAGTACTTTCTTGCTAGCACTATCAACAAGGGTGGTACCCTTATATTTTCTACGAAGCCAAGTCGAAGGACCCAATTGGGGCATATCGATATCCTCCATGTCATCCTCCACACTATCCAAAGGATTTTTGGGAGTCATGCTTGTCCTTTCATTAGTAGCCTTAGTAATCTTACCCATCTTCATACTACGCGAAGGGGAAATATCCTAGGAAGTGACATGCAACACTACTCATTCAGCTTGTGGAGAGCTTCATTAGCGTTATCCATAGCCGCCTTACTAACCACCACTACCACAGTCAAACTCTATTTGAGTTTGTGACTATCATCCTCCAGATCTTTGATTCAACTCTTATGGTCTTTCTCAAGGTAATCTAAATCACCTTTTAGTATATCAACCCTTCCCCTCATGTAATTGAGCTCCTAAATAATCCAAGAAAATAGAGAGTTTTGATGCTCTTGAAAGTTACACAAGAAAATATTCGAGACCATGGCATCGGGGATAACTCCTCCGGCATATCCCTACCCCCATTATCATACATATTGAAATTGATGTCCTATTCCATCTCTTGTTTATTAGAATCCATATGGCTCACCTTTCTCTTTTTCACTAACACTTTAGAACCATTAACCTTTAAGGACCCAAAAATATTTGATTTCCCTTTCGTGTTGGCAACAAAGTCCCTGGCCACCTTATTCCCCATCACATCAATTCTAGGGTCCACAAAATTAGGAATAAAATTAGGGTCATCATCTTCGTCTGAAATCATAGATTTCCTACCCTTGAGATTAGGGTTTTTGGAAGAGGATGGTGTTGAGCCCTGGTTTTCACAGATATGGTAGGAATTATCCTCATCTAAATCCTCCTCTTCATTTGAGGACATATCCTTATAATGAACCCAAACATTCTTTTGAAATTCAATGCCTATCTTAGCCCTAGGGTTCCTCTCCACATGTAGGCATTTGACATGTTTGATGATCAAAAGTATCAAGCCCTCATGGAGAATTGGGGAGGAAACCCTCTTCACATGAGCCCGCATACTGTGATTTAGGTAAGTTTCTAGATAAAACGGCAGGGAAATACATTTTCCATGGTGGAAGTGGTTCAAAATAATAAAATTGTAACTGAAAAGACTACAATCTTTACAATTGAAATTAGTGAGGTATCGCATGATGGCCTTTGAAATCATCTTCCAAGGCTCAAGAAGCATAGTTCTATCCCAACCCCCATCTGTTTTCTTCTTCATTTTCTCCCTCTCCTTTGGCATGAGGAAGGTATTAAACACTTTAGTGGCACATTTATTGTCCTTGTAAAATTTATACCCTTCAATCAAGGTATTAGAAACCTTGGCCACAACTTCCTCATTGATTTTCAAATTGAGGCTGAAGGCATGGAGGACATCATCCTTCCAACCCTAGACAAAGGAAGTAGTGACTAGGATATCCAACCCATGCAACGTCCCCATATAACTCACTCCAGATGTCTTCACTTTTACACCATTCCTCATACACCTTTGTGAGCTCTAAGTGGTTTTTGTCCCCTCCCATCAAGCAAGAAATCTCAAACACCATAATCTTCAAAGTAAAAAAAATTAAGCTCAACTAGAGAATTGAGAAAAGGATATCCTCCAGAAATTTTAACATTGTCTTATTAAAATATATCCTAGCTAGGACACAATGCTCGCTTTCATTCATCATTTCTAAGAACCCCCTATGCATTGCACAAATTAAAATTATTATGAATGAGGTTGAGGAGATCTACTGGGATTCTATCATTAAAATCCCAAATTCAACTCAATGTAGAATGCTCTACATTGCTCAAACATTAAGTGTAACATAAAAATATGTTCACTACCCAGTCACTGAAATACAAATTCTAAGAAGTCATAGATGAAGTATTTTAAAACAATAACTAATGGTTTGGAGTATAAATAAATCTTTATCCATGCTCTTTGAACTAAAATGATCCATTTTGGATCTCCAAAGTTAGTAGGAACTTAGTCTTGACTGAGAGATTAATTTTGATACTACATAATTACCTAATACAAAAGTTCATATTCAACCCTGATATTCGCCTGGTTATTGTCAACCTTGTTACCTTTCCAATACACGTGAAATTTGAGAGTCTTCAAATTCACCCAAAAGGGAAAGGCATTCCTCAATGATATGCTTGATGGAAAAACTAGGGGAAGAGGACCCCTTAAGATATTTAATAATGTTAAGAGGATCACATTAGAGCCAAACCCTTCTCATGTATTTCTCCTTAGCCAACTTGACCCCAACATAGGTTGCATAAGCCTCAGCATAGTGGTTTGTTTGGGTACCCAAAGGGAGGGTCACCACTAAGATGAGCCAGCCATTGTGATCACAAACTACTCCTTCACAACCAATAGGTCTGGGATGCCCCTTTGCTACCCATCCATATTGATTTTGACCCATCTTGAAGGGGGTAGATGCCACTTGATGCTATCTCTAGGACTCTTCAGCTTGTGCAGAGGTTTGGAAATATCCCAATTAATTTTCCACCTATAAGAAATTTCCACATCCTCCTTAGAGGGGGAGAGATAGCTAGAACCATTAGAACCATCACAAATAGCTTGGAAATTTTCTAAAATAGCCAAATAAATTTTATTGGCAACAATATTAGCACAAAAATATTTATCCCTAAAAATCCAATTATTTTGTTCCTTCCATAATCCACATGCAATATGAGGCAGCATAAGGTTCCAAATCCATGAAAGAGCCTGGTTAGCTAAGGAAGAGACCCATTGAGACTAGCATTCAACAAATTAATTGGAGAAGACCCAATCCAAAGACCAGAGGGCCCAAAAGTACGTCCACACATCACTAGAAAAGTCACAACTAAACAGGATGTGGAAGGCATTTTCAACATCTTGCAAGCACAAATAACAATAGTTGGTGATAGCCATCCCCCTTTTATAGAGATTATCAATGGTTAAAATTTTATTTTGCATAATCGGCCAAAAGAAAATATTAATTTTTGCGATGACCTTGTGGTTCCAAACTATCCCCCAAAAAGGATTAGGGAAAAGAATCCTAGTCTGCAACTTGTAGGCAAAGGAAACAGAGAAGTTACCATCCAGCCAAGTTAAGAGGTCTTTCGATTTGGAAATAGGGATGTACAAAAACTCTAGGTATCTTTGAAGAGACAGTAGAATAGGGTCCACCATAATAAGGTCCACCCACTTGTGGTCATTGATATAGTCTGTCATACATATACCAAACTTCCCAATATAGACATCCCATAAATGTCCGAAAATATGATCCATGGCTAGTGGAGCATCCCTAATCTACCTATCATCCCAAAATAAAATATTCCTCCCATTTCCCAATAACTGCAAAATTCCATGAGAAATAATACGTTTAGTACCTGAAATGTACTTCCAAAGGGTAGAGAAAGAGGCCATAGGTCTTTAATCCCCAAGCATGTCAGGAAGATGTGAATGCCTATTCAGATACTTTCTATGGATGATCCTTGACCAATCATTATTGTCTTTCCAACTTCTCTAGAGTTGTTTCAGTAGAAGGGCCCAATTGAACTCCTTCATTTTACAGACTGGAATACCACCCATGATCTAAGCTAAGCAAACTTGATTCCAAGATAGCAAATGCAATATCTTCTTAGTTTATGTGCCAGACCATAGGTGTTTCCTTTGAATTTGTTTGATTTTAACCATGAATATTTTAGGAATACTAAAAAGGCTAAGAGAATAGATCGAAATATTTTGAAGGGTGGCCTTGATCAACTACACCTATCTTGCCTAAGATAACAGAGCTCCCTTCCACCCAATGGGCTTGGAATTAAATCTTAGGGGGTCTCCCTGCCTTAAACCCTCAAAGGATTTGAAAAATCTAGAAGAAGAGCCATTTAGAATAACCGAGAAAGAGGCTTAGGAAATAAGTTGAGAAATAATACTTGTGAAGGGCTTGTTAAATCCAAACATAGACAAAACTTTTAGCAATAAGCTCAAACTCACCCTACCATAATCCTTGAGGAGGTCCAACTTGAGAAATAAACTAGCTTTCTTATTCACCAAAAGAAAATGCATATTTTCATGAATAGTCACAATTGAGTCCAAAATTTTCCTTCCCGGAATAAAACCATTTTGCTGACCTGCAATAAGGGAGGGAAGAAGGGGCTTAAGATGCAACACTATAATCTTGTAAATGGAATTAGAGAGGCTGATAGGTCTGAAATCCAAGAAGAAATCAGCCCCCGACTTCTTCAATATAAGAACAATAAACATGGCATTCAATTTGTTTAAAAAGGATCTAGAACCAAAAAAATCCTTAGTAGCCACTACCACATCCTTAGCCACAATGTCCCAATAAGTCTGGAAAAAGAACATTGGAAAGGCATTTGGACCCGGGGCTTTGTTACCTTCAAAAGAAAAGATAGCCTCTTAGACTTCGCTCTATGAAGGAATCTAAATTAACGACTTATTAACCTTTGAAGAAACAAGGGAGGGAATTTTTGATAGGATCTCCAACTGATCTTCCACCAAGATATTTTGATCTTGGGAGAGAAGATTAGAAAATAAATCCATAGCCCCTTGCATAATTTCCTCATCGGTAGACAACAGGATCCCATTGAAGTAGATCAAATGAATGTAATTAGAGGCCCTATGTTTTAGAGTAGACATATGAAAAAATTTACTGTTTCTATCCCCACTCTTAAGCCAAATTGATCTGGATCTCTATTTCCAAAACTCCTTTTTATTAGAACTATATAGGGGGGTGTTAAAGTCTCCCATCACCACCCACTTATCATACAAAAAATTGGCTTTAAAAGAAGAAATATTCTCCCACAGTTTTCTTCTAGCAACTTTGTGGTTAGGAGCATGCACATTCAAAATAATCCATGTGGTGCCATATTTTAAGTGAACAAATTTAGTATCTGTAAAGCGGAAACTTGAACCCTAGTGATTCCCCACCTAGGAGAGAGAAAGGAAATCACTATGATGATTTTCACTTGGAGAAACTTTACATTCAAAAAAGGGGCTTGAATCCACTAGATCCAAATCCAAGAGAGACAAGGATGTGAATACCAAGTGGATTGTAAGGGTTGAAGTGTGATTTGCCCTCTTTTGTAAATTGGAAAGTTGACTTGTTGACCATGTGGAAAAGAGAGAGAAAATGAGTGAAATAAGGAGCTACCAGTTTAGGGCCGTGTTGTAATTTCAGATATGAGCTAATTAGATTGATACGGATTTTCCTTGCAAATTTAAAGAAAAGTTGTCAAGACCATGGCAAAAGTATACATGGTCCTCAAAAAAATCCGCGAAACGAAAATGATTTTTTTGCCTCTATAAATGGAGCCCAAATATGAAAATACAACTGCACGCTTGCAACCTACACATAGAAAATAAGGGGAGAAGGGTTGTGGATAGGGGTTTGCCTCAGTCAAACCCCAATTGAGGAATCAACCTTGAAAGAAAGAAATTGCAAATACTGAAATGTAAATGATGGAAGTGTATACCTTATAGATCTCCAATTTGTTGATGATGATTGTTTTTCTTCTTGAATGCAATCACAAATGTTGCATGAAATGGTATGTAACATGACAAAACCCTAACACACACACACATGCTTGCAAATGAATGTTGTAATATTTCTCCAATGGATGAATGAAGAAGACACATGAAGAAAGAAGACTTGATGAATGCTTGAAGACTTGAATGCTTGATGACGATAATGAAAACCTTCTACTTGAATTCCATATATTATCTTCTATCATCCTTATCTCAAATGAGGGAATTGAGTCTCCTTTTATTCATGCCTCAAGGATTAATTTTCAATCACCGAAGGCCAACAAAGAAGAATTGAAAACCTTGAAGTTGGATTGTGCATAGGAAACCGGGAAAACCAAACATAGGGCCACCCTAAGAGGTGGGGACAAGGGCACCATGACCCTATCCTATGGGGACAAGGGTGCCACATCCCTGTCCTACCTTATTTTATGGCCTGAACAGGTTCTGGAGGTAGGAATAGGTCCTGAGCAAGGAAGAACCCAAGGGTAAAAGTGTAGAAAGGGGTCTTGGTCAGAAAGGAGGGTGTCATCACCAAGGTGAGGACTTCAAATGTGGTTAAAATTACTAGGGTTTCAATTTTATGATACTACATTTAGCCCCTACTTTAGCGGGTGTATGAGTTATGCTGATACTTCCGGTAAAGTAGAAGAAAGAAAGAGATGAAGATTAGAGATGCGGAGAAAAATCACAAGGAGTATAAGATGTCACTAATCTCACAAAACCAAGCCCCCAATCTTGGGATCTTAACTCACTCAAACATATGCAAGTGCACATAAATAAGGCATGCAACAAAAGCTAATATCTTAAGACCTCAAGGGAGCTAGTTGAAGAGACCTCGATATGGAAAATGTCTCAATCAACTAATATCATTCTTGAAACATAAAATGCCATCCCATGAACACATATAATCACATAAAAGAGTAAAGCTGACATCATCCATGAAACATCAATAGTAAAACTATGGGTTCATGAGAGGAAGGAGAGAGGACATGAATACATACTTTGGAGATCCATGAGAGGAAATGTGAAGAAGAGAGAAACCATGGACATCTCGGCCCTATAATTAGGTGATCCATGGAGAGAAGGACATGGAAATATAGCCCCTAGAGTCTGTCTGGATAATCCTTGTAAAGGAGGAGAGTCAGAACATCGTTAGTTCCACCCAACCTCATGCATGTGTGTGCAAGTGAGGTTCAAAGCACCTCGTAGGAGTCTATGCCCGAGTACGCTACAACCTGTATAAGATGTACAAGTGTCAAGAAAGGTATGACATCTTTCTCTAAGAGTCGATGCTCTGGTTCAGAGAATAATTACCCTACATAAGAGAAAAGTGACATCATCTTGCTCTAAGAGTTTGTGCTCTGGTTCCGAGAATGACCCATTGTATAAGGAAAAAGTAATGACATCTCTCTCTAAGAGTCTATGCTGTAGTTCCGAGAATGACCCACTGTACAAGGAAAAAGTGATGACATCTCTCTCTAAGAGTCTGTGCTTTGGTTCTGAGAATGACCCACTGTACATTGCATGAGAGAAGTATGGTACAAAGGAGTAGTGTGGGTGACCCCTCCTTAAGATGTCAACATAGTTCAATGTTGATATCTTAAGGAAAGTAGAACAAGGATACCTACCTTCAACACAAAGAAGATATCTATTATGCAACAATGTCATAGATCCAAGCAAGAGAGGGAATACTCTTCAAGAAAGGATAAGATAGTTGAAAAGAGATATCTTGTTGTAAGTGTAAAGGAGATGCTTGGAGGAGAAGAGATATTTGCTCAAAAGACATCTACCTCCAAGAGGAGTTGTCTTAGACAAATATAACATCTTCTAGAACAAAGTGTAGAAGAGAACAAGAATTCAATCCTTCCTCCTATTTGTAAGTGAAAGGGATTCTTGATGAAGGTTGACTCACTTTTATCCCAATGGGGATGGGTGAATTTATTATAGATGTACATTACCAAGTGTGAAAGAGATTGTATTCAAGGACTTAAAACTCTTGTATAAGAGAAAATCCTTGAGTGAATAACAACAACCCAACACAAGGAATGACATCAAGTAATAAAACTCACACCATCCACAACATAGGAAAGAGTGGATCCTTAGAAAGAGAGAGAGAGAGAGAGAGAGAGAGAGAGAGAGAGAGAGAGAGAGAGAGAGAGAGAGAGAGAGAGAGAGAGAGAGAGAGAGAGAGAGAGAGAGAGAGATTATTACCCCCCAAGTGTAGGACAATGAGAAGAATTACACAACTTCTAGAGAGAGATTACTCATAAGAGATGTACCATTTCAAGCAAGGAATACATCCTAACCAAGGAATAGACATGTGCTCACATGAAGGATAACTCCATTCAAGAAAGGACATCAGGTTATGAATATCACAATAGAAGAGATAATTTGCAAAGAGAGAGAAAGAAGAAGATGAAGGTTCCCAAAAGTTCTCTAAGGAGAAATTGTTCATAATAGACGTACCATTTCAAGCAAGGAGAAGATCCCACTCATAGAATGGACATGCGCTCACATGAAGGAACACTCCATGCAAGAAAGGACATCAAGTTTATGAATAATATACTCCATAAATAAAATAATGAAACCTTAGAAAGAGGAAAGAGAATATTATTGCCCCCCAAGCATAGAGGAAAGAATAAATAGACTATTACATTGTTCACTAAATATGATTGCACCTAAAATTGTACCCCCATTTATGACAAGGAGCCCCCAATAAGTAGGCTAACTATGTCACATAGTGAGGAGCAACATCATAGGAACTTTAATGTCATTTTAAATGATCATGATGAATATGCCATTCATTGTTAGATGTTATTTTTAACATGTCTGAATCAATGTAATGGTGTATTTGTGTTTTCAAAGCTTGACACTCATTAGTAGAATGGCCATGGATTTGATGATATTTACAAAAAGAAGAAGTTTGAGAATGTTGTTTATTTTTTCTTCATCGTTTAGCACAAAGAGGACATATTGAGTTGGAATTCAGAAGATTGGTCAACACATTTTATTGTTGTAACTCAAAATTAGAATGAGAAGGTGTGGATTTACAAAACAATGGAGAAGAAGATGTGGACAAAGGAAAGTGTGATTTCTCATGACTTTGTAGCTCACATTCAAGCATTTTTCCATTGCATCCATGTGTACATTCAAAAGAAGGTTCACTCTTAGGGGGAATTGGATTGAAGTTTAAAGAGGCCCAATCAATTTCAAGATTTTTGTTAAGAGGAAAATTTGGAACATGAAATTTAGGCATCTTAGACTTTCTAGAAAAGGTAGGAGTGAAATCTAAGGGCCCCCAATCATCCTCTAAGAGTTCTTCTTTATGAAATTATTTTGTAGGAGATGGTGTATTTGAGTGAATTGAAGAGAGGATTGTAGGAACTAAGAAAGCATATGATGTTGCACTTATGTTCTCATCAACTACCTCATTAGTATATGTATAAGGCACAACATCATAATCAGGAATAATTTTTGGTTTCCTAGGAACATGAATGGAATTGATTTGATTTTGGTCAGGCTCTTGATTTTTGGGAGAGACAATATTATGATGAGAAATAATATCATCCTCTTGTTCTAAGGTATGTGTATGTTCAAGACACTCATTAGGAAAAGGACTATCATATGTAATTAATGCTTCATCTTTAGAGAGAAGATGGTGAAAAGAAGGTATGATATCACTAGGATAAGTAGCCATAATATCATCCCCTTACACCAAATAATCCTTATGAGGGAGGTACTTTTAAGGAGAAGAAGGAACATAATTATCCAAATATTCATCTTTAGGAGGGAGATTTTTGAAAAACGTGTCCACATTCCCTTTTTGCACCAATGTGCCCTGATTAATGAGATCAATTTTGGGAGAGGGTAAATCATAGGTATGGATGAAAGGGAGAACTAAACTATCATCATATGCATGAAAGGGAACATCATGAACATCTTTAATGTAACTCAAAATTGAATTTTCAAAATAAGATAAGAACTCCATATTCAAGAATAATGTTCACCACATACATGCATAGCAAATTTAGTAAAGGAGGGAAAATGGAATTTGAATTTTGAAATTTGAATTTGAAACTGTGAAATTTGAATTTGTGTTCGACCTTAGAGGGTGTTTAAATTGATAAAGTATGTCATTTTTTTGGATTTAAGCAGAAAAACATAGTCAATTCCGTCTCCTAAAATTTCAAGAAAAAAGTTGAGGACCGTGACCAAAGTGCACACGGTCTAGCCAAATTTTTTCAAAATTTTCAAGGATGATAGGTATTATGATATTATTGTGAAATCCAAAAAACAGCTGATTTGGAGATGTCTAGATTGGTAAAATTTCTAGTCAAAGGTCGACAATAGAAAGATCTTAAAAATTAGGATTTTATTATTTAACCACTGAATTTTCAGAATAAAAAGGTAGATTTGAATTGCAATTTTGAAATGAAAATCAGATCTGAAACAAATAATTAAAAAGTTGAACTTCACAAGCTTAATTTGCTTAAAATGAAAAATTAGGCATTTTACGTAATTAACCTCTAAAATTGGCAAATAGATCAAACTTGGAAATGAAAATTTGAAATCCAAATTGCAATTAATTAGATCTAATAATGAGAAAAAAAATTAATCTGTAAGATGTCGGGTTCACCAAAATGTAAAGTGAAAAATTGAACCCTAGTGATTCCCCACCTAGGAGACAGAAAAGGAAATCACTAGGATGAATTTCACTTGGAGGAACTTTACATTCAAAAGAGGGGCTTGCATCTACTAGATCCAAATCCAAGAGAGACAAGGATGTGAATACCAAGTGGATTGCAAAGGTTGAAGTGTGATTTGCCCTCTTTTGTAAATTGGAAAGTTGACTTGTTGACCATGTGGAAAAGAGAGAGAAAATGAGTGAAATGAAGAGCTACTAGTTTAGGGTCGCACTATATTTTCAGATCTGAGCTATTTAGAATGATACAGATCTATCTTGTAAATTTTGAGAAAATTTGTCAGGACCATGGTGAAAGTGTACATGGTCCTCCGAAAAAACTATGAAACGAAAAGGGTTTTTCCACCTCTGTTAATGAAGCCCAAATCTGAAAATACAGCTGTGCACCTGCAACCTACACATAGAAAAGAAGGGGATATGGGTTGTGGATAGGGGTTTGGCTTAGTCAAAACCCCGGTTGAGGAATCAATCTTGAAAGAAAGTAATTGCAAATGTTGAATTGTAAATAATGGAAGTGTATACCATGTAGATCTACAATTTGTTGATGATGATTGCTTTGCTTCTTGAATGTAATCACAAGTGTTGCATTAAATAGCATGTAACATGACAAAAACCTAACACACATATTCTTGCAAATGAATATTGTAATGTTTCTCCAATGGATGAATGAAGAAGACACATGAACAAAGAAGACTTGATGAATGCTTGAAGACTTGAATGCTTGATGGCAATAATGAAAACCTTCTACTTGAATTCCCATATATTATCCCCTATCATCCTTATGTCAAATGAGGGAATTGAATCTCCTTTTATACATGCCTCAAGGATTAATTTTCAATCAATAAAGGCCGCCAAAGAAGATTTACAAACCCCAAAGTCAGATTGTGCATAAGAAATCAGGCAAACCAACATAGGGCCACCCTAAGAGGTGGGGACAGGGGCACCATGCCCCTGTACTACCCTATTTTAGGGCTCAGATAGGGTATGGAGGCAGGAACAGGTCCTGAGCAAGGAAGAACCCAAGGGTAAAAGTGCAGAAAGGGTCTTGGTCAGAAACGAGGGTGTCATCACCAAGGTGAGGAATTCAAATATGGTTAAAATTGCTAGGGTTGAAATTTATGACACTACAGTAGAAATATGGTTAGTAGAAGAAAAGAGAATCTTACCTCTAACCAAACGAGGTTCTAAAAATTAACAAGGCCTCCTAAAGTACCCTCCACATCAACACAATGTAAACCTGCCTCTTTATACATTGCAAGCTTAAGATCAACCACCTTACTATGAGGCATCTTTATTTCTCGAATAAGACAAATATCAGGTCTATGTTCCCTTATAAGATTAGAAAGAAGGGTTTTCTTGTGGAGACGGTTCATCTCCCAAATTTTCCATGAGATAATTTTCATTGGGATGGGAGGGGGAACCAAAGATACCCATCTCCAAAAGAGTTCTTTGGAGCCCATCCACAACATCCACTTGACTAGATTTCACCCTAGATTGAGATAAGGTAGGTCTACCAACATTTCTTGAAGCCGAACCACAATCTTCATTAAGTCTACTTCTAGTGTTAGTACCTAGAGTTTGGGAGTTGATTTTCCTTCTATTTTTAGTCTTCACCATTGTAAATGGGGCCTCTTGCTCCCTATCAAAAGTAACCTCCCCCTTAGTCCTTTCGTTTGCATCCAAATCTCCATCAAGTGGGTGCCCATCCTCAATGTTAGGAATGTTATTTGTTTCTTCTTGATTCATTGATATTTGGGAGTGCTCCAAAAGGTTAACCATGACCACAATACCAGATACATTACTGATCATAGGGGGGCGGGATGCCTCCTTATCAATACTCTCCTTCTCTATTACCTCTCTATAAACCATTTTGTAGTTGTCCTGCACCTTCAGGGAGGCTTGAACCTCCAAGTTGGTAGAATTTTCCACACCACTAGCCCCCTCCTTAGGGCTATTCAAAGTTTTTGGCTCCAAATTAGAAACCCGAGGATCTCCATTAGGAGCACTCACCGACATATTTTAGTATGTCAATTTTAATTTTACTATCAATAAAATAAATATTTATTATTTTTATAATTTGTTTGTCTATTTTAACTTTCAAAAGTGTAGTAACTATGATATACTCGTTTTAAAAAAAAATGAATTTAACATTTTCTGAATTTAAAATATATATTTTCATTATGCTTTAGTTTTTGTAAAAATGACATGAGATATCGAGTGATTTCATTCTATAACACCTCTTTGTGTAAAAATTGTAATTATAGGACCTACCATGCTTTTCACATGTAAGTTTTATTTGTTCAAGCTTGATACAAAATTTAAAAAGTTATGCAACCAAGATTTGGACACTTTTTTAATTGTTGAATACCGTTAATTAAATAATACATTTGGTCAAATATTATGCCTTCTATTGAAGCCAATATTGATATGTGCCTTGAAATATAGGGTGTTCAATCAAACCCAAACCTTCCATCACATGCCCCAAAATGATTTTGCTTCTCTAGACACAATTTTGATCAAGTATCACAAGTGCGATATAGATCTTTTCTTATACTCTTCTTGAAAGATAAAAGTTATATATGTCTCTAGTGATCATATAAGTTAGCAACTTGCATTGATGAAAATTTTGTAGTTTCAAGAATGAAATATTTTAAACTTAAGAATTCTTTTGATGCTAAAAATTTATTCTTAGGAACTAAAATCGTAATAATTATTGTAATGCTAATGAAAATATTTTAGGATGTATTTATTCATTGCCTTATGTGAAGTATGTTAGCTACCTAACGAAAGGTTTATTATAGCTAACATCTTTAAGAGTAAATAATATGAACTTATAATTGTGAATAATTCAAATAAATTTATTAATGAATTTGATTTCAATTTTTTTTAATGAATGTGTTGAAAAATGGATGAATGTATGCCAATGGACAATGAATCTAATAAATTATTGTTTGATGTTAAAGTTGACTTGTCTAATGGTAACTTGGGTTATAGGAGTTACTCAATAGATTTTGATTCCATTGGCATACATGAGAATAATCTTCTCACATATTTCATTCTAATAATCATTAATACTATATAATAAATATTATGTTGTTAATTTAAACATACTAAGATTTCATTTCTCCCATATCCCATACCTTTTCCCACCCATGGAAAATATAAATTCAACACTCCCACATGTTGTTGTGTGTAACAACTCCCCTATCTGCAATGACTCCCCTACTTCTAATATTATTGTTGACATTTCCCAATCACCTACATATAAACACACCAATTTGGCTCCTCTAGAAGCTTGTGCTTTAGTAAATTCCCCACTTAGGACTTACTTTGTTGATCAGCTCCATAAACCCCAATTTGTTACTCTAGCCCCTCTAACAAAATGCCTTTTGCATCTCTCCTTTATTTTGGAAGTGTCCATGGGCAAGGAGGTTCTTGATTGCATCTCCTACTACAAAAAAATTAAGCTTGTTGGAAGGTTCAATTGGTTGGAGTCATCACTCCATTCATTGCACTCTTAGATTTTTGCTTATTGGAATACCTTGTTTTCTAATAAGCTAGAAATCTATCCTTGAGCTTGTGGGTTTTTTTTTCATCTACATTGTTAATATATACAATAGGGATGCATTCCTTTCTATGGGCATCTAGAAATGGGAAACTTGTGTCCTTTCTTTATACCCTTGGACTCTATCTTCTAATCCCCTAACAAACCCTGTTGATGTCTCTCCTACTTGGATCCAACTCCCTCACCTCTAGCTGCCTTTTTGGTGTATCGTTGCTTATGAATCAATTGGTAACAAATCGGTCTAGTTTATCAAAGTTGACCATTACACTAGTCTCTTCTCCCACACTTCCTCTGGATAGATCATTATGGATCTTGATGCCTCTAAACCTCTTCCTACTAAGATTTCACTCATGATTGGAGAGCTCTAGTGGCAATAGTGCTTGGACTAGAAATTGATCCCATTTAGGTGTCGCTACTACTTTTCTATGAGGCACTTGGCCTCTTCTTTTCCCCATGGTCTAGCCCCTGGTCTTCTCCTACTTAGTGGAAGGATGTGGATAGATGCCATCTTATTTTCTTCCCTATGTTTTTAGACTCTTCTTTCGGTTTAGAACCCTCCTTTTCAATGGCCTTTACTTCCATTGTTCATATTGTTTCAAACACAATGGCTACTATAAAGCCCCCCATGTCTGTTGGGATGAGTTATTTGGTTGTTTTGACATTTCAGTTGTGTTTGTTGTTATTGCACCAAAAGATACTTCCAGGGCTCTCTCAAGTACAAGAATCATCCCTCTTTTTTCATGGATTCTCTCCCCACTAACTATTGGATTGCCATCCTTGGCTCAAAAGCTCCTCTTTCTAACTTTGTTGCAACTTCACTTGGTTCTAAAAATACTCTACCTTATGCTTCTCTTGTCAAAGATTTGTCATGGACTATTGTTCACAGAAGGAAAGAAGGTCAATCTCTCTCTCTCTATAGAAATCTCAAAATGTTCCTGTAGGCCCATGTTTTGGCCCCATGTTTAGTTCCTAGAGTTTTGATGTAATTCAGGTGTGATGTTGTTTTGTCTGGGTTACATACTTGTAACCTTATTATTTTATCTTGAAAATGTTGTACGTTGTTTATTCTATAATGGGTTGGAGCTCTTCCCCATTTATTTTAATGAAAAACATACCAACATTTTACAAATTAAAATTAAAAATACATCCTCTAAAATTGTTTACAATTTAAAATGCCAACACACCCTTAGAAATATTTGTCTCCTTTTTAAATTATTCTAAAGTATATTTCTAACAAAGAAAGATTGCACTATAAATATCAATCAATGAAAGAACCCAAATATCATTAAAGCCACCATATACTTAGTTGTCAACCTCAGAAAATGGCTACTTTAATACGTTAAAAACGATAAAAAATCATCTTTGCAGATTGTTTTGTTTCTTTGTATTTTTAAATTTATTGATTTCATGATCATATGTATATCTCATGAATCCTGATCTGCACAAACGAGACACTACAGGTTGGGAAAGGCTGAGAAATCTTAATAAAGTTGTGTAGCCGTGAATACCTAAGCGTTTTCCCACGGATTGCCCAAGAAACAAGTGCAATTTTTTACGCGTTTCAAAAAGACAACATTCTTGCATTTTCTTGTGATATGGTTTACTTCTAGAATTTGTTTGAATTTTATTAAAAAATCTAAATGATTATAGTTGCTTTGATTATTATTATAAGTATGTTAAGCTCTCTACGTCTCTGCGTATCCATTTCTATGGGCTATCTATTAATCATCGTGCCATCTATTTCAAGCACACGCTTCTTACTCTCTGTAATATTTGGTGGTGTTCTTCATTCACAAGCGCTAAAATCGATGAATATATTGCTGACAAACATAGAAGCAAGATTGCCAAATGCTTCCTTTATAAACCTTTCATTTATTCTCGAAAATGGCACCCAAATTGCTCCGGTTTTCTATCATTTTCAACCTTGCATGCGTTATGATGCTCGATATGAATAAGGAGTCTGTACTTATTCATTTTGCAGTAACTGAAAGAAGGGAATATGCATCAAAGAAATGCGTAAGGAGTGGAAGAATGCGCTCTAATAATGAGTGAGTGTAAAACACTGAGTAACACTCGTCCTTTTCTTAGAAATTTTCTCGTGAATTTCTTTATTTCTTTAGTAGTGTAAAATTTCCTTATGCATCGTAATATCTGAATACACTCGCTCATTTCGGTTTTTCCATTTAGAGGTATACTTCAAACTTTGACTGTACAAAGATATCCCTCCTGTTCACGTTTCTTTTACCCGTCTATACTTCTGAAGAACTTTTCATATCCACTACCACAGCTTCATATTTCTGTAAGAAGAATTACAATTTGAGGAGTGTTTGAATCTAAACAACCATTTCTAGTTCAAATAAAAAATGATTAGAACTGGCCTTTTAATGGAGAATCGCCATAAAGTTTTTATCAAATAAAAAATAATGTAGATCTACAATACCATTTATATAGCTCGTTATCTTAACTATTGAGAAAGTGTTTTGATCTCGAAATCTGTTTATTATAGATTACTGACCTTACTAATTACTCTACAAATACACTTGTATAAGAACTGATGTTATTTCATCAAATTCATTGTTGATTTTAAACTTTTATAACTTTGAGTCTTCACTAGAATCATCCTTTTCATTGTATATAATCTTTGAGACACCCTCCTCCTTTTGTATTCTCTTGAAGTCCCAAACCTATCTCTTTGCACTCCATTATGTGTCTTTTCTCTTGCCTACCTCCCCACATATCAAAATCCGTTTATTATAAACTGCTGACCTTACTACTGTAAAAATATACTTATATAAGAAGTGATCTTATTTCAACTAACTTATTATTGATTTTAAATTCTTCTAGTCTTCACTAGAATCATCCTTTTCATTTTATATAATCTTTGACACACCCTACTCCTTTTCTATTCTCCTAAAACCTATCTCTTTGCACTCCATCGATGTGTCTTTTCTCTTACCTAGCTCCACACACTTTCGTTTTCCTCGTTCTTTCCCTCTATTTCGTTCATCCATTCTTTTATTCTCTATTTTCCTTCATAATCATCCTCTCTTTTTCATACAACATGCTCTCCTCTATTTGTTTTTCTCTTCCCCATAGCCCTCTTTACCTTATCCTCTTCTCCCTCGATGCATTCCTTTTTGTCTCCTTTGAGCCCATCCAATTTTCAGTTTCTATTTTACTTTCTTAGAACCTTGTTTTAATTCTTTTTCGTTCAGTACAGATTGATTTCCCCTCCTACATTTCATAGCTTACTTAAAGCTCCCATTTTCTTACTTGTTATATCTTCTATTATATTTAATTTTAATTTTTCTATTTTCCTTTATTACTTTCTCCCTTTGTATTTTAATCTTTCTCAGCTTCCTTGTATTTCTTGCTCTGGCTTTTATAACTTATATTTGTATTTTTTCATTAATTAATATGTTTTCATTTAAATAATAAAATGTATTATATGTAAGCAAATATTTTTTAATTTTTATTAAATAGATATATTTAAGATATCTTTATTAATTGATATTTCTAATTCATTTTGTCAATAACTCTACCAATTCAGTTATTATATTTGATAGTTAAAAAATTATATCTATTATAGTTAAAATATTGATTAACAAAATTTCACATATTTTTTCTAGAAATAATTCAGCACATTAGTAATAGATTATGAAAAAATAATATGTATAGATGATAAATGGATGTAAGTGAATAATTTTAAATATGATATTATAATAAATTGCATAATTTTAGAAAATAGATAACAATGGATTATAAATTAGCTGACATCAATGCATAATTTAATTGAATATTTGACATATAAATAAATGAGAGATATAACTTTTCAAAAATATATAGAATGAATTGTATTTTGTGAGAAATGACTTCCTCTTAAAATTATGTCATTCATCAATATTATTTTTTTTATATTAATTAAAATATTGATAATATTTTAATTTTTACGGTCATATATATGAAGGATAAAACAACTGATAATCAAGATCTTCTCTTCTTCGAAATCTCCGCATTATAGCTTCCAAACCCACATTCACAGTTTCAAGCATCTCCAGATTTGCCACAGAAACATATGAGCAATCATAATTTCAGGAAGACGTTATGCATATGTGCTCAAGATAAAAACTTCGTGAAATCTCCCTCCTGTTTAGGTCCATTTGCTTTCTAGAGAACCCCTATTCCTGTTTGCCACACAACAGCCGTTTCAGAAATTTTCTAGGAAGGTGATGTTTGTGATAAGGAGGAATATCTATGTAATCATGCCTTCATTTGCATATTTGCAAAAGCTTGTCCGAAATTATACAATTTCTACAATTGGATCTCCAAATACTGGAAAGAATACATATAGAACTATATGTTAGGGGTTCTTAGGGGTTCTTCTTCTTGAATTTGACTCTTTTGGAGACACGGATTTGGTGCTAAGAAGTGGTGCTTGAATTTATTAAGGAGATTTATTATGCACTAAACTCTAGTTCCCTTATTTCAAGATGCACACAAAATCCTTTTCTTCACCTTATTTCTAGATAGAATTACCTTACCTCCCTCTCCAAATCTCGGAACTAAATGTTTGTGCACCATATGTAATGGATTAGGTAAGTATAATTATATTCAAAGGAAACAATCAATTACGAAAGCTTCATTTGTGTATGTCTATGTGTTAAAATGGATTTATCTAGAGGTTTCCTTATGGAGGGTTGTTAAAAAAAGTTGACACAACTTGTATATTATGATAAAATGTCTTTAGCTACAAAAGATGTTTTTCAATAGCACCTCCTAATGTCAAAATCTACAAGCTCATGAGTGGGGAAACCAAACATCAAATAGTAAGCCCTCTCGGTGGATTGGGGTGGAGTCCAAGTACTATTTTATTCTACCTAGAACTCAAAAGGATATGGATTCCACCCAGCCTCCTTAAGTAGTAGATCCAAAGAAAAGTTTATCTCTAATTCATAGGAGGTTGTGCTTGGAAATGGTTTAGGCTTATGTTATCCTAGAGATATCATCAAACATTAGTGGAGAAATGTACATTGAAGGCTTTATTCTTGGCACTCTTCCATCGGTCACCAATGAATATGGTGGTTAACAATAATATACACAACTCAAAATATAGCAACAATCATTTTCCAATTTCCTCTACCCAAATAAAATTTGAGTCGACATAAGTAAAGACGAATAAACTCAAGAATTAAATGAAACTAAAATATTAAAATAAACAAAAACACTTAGAAGAAATCTATAATGGTAATACACACCCACTCAAGGGGTGATGCAATTTTATTATTCTATGATGAATTTTTATGGGAATAGACTCAATGTCCATAACTTACCTATTCAAAAAGAACTCTCAAAATGGATATTTTTGATATAGATGTATTAAAAATCCTAAACAAATTAATTATCTTACAAAATATTAATTTTATTAGCTATAAAAATGGTTATATAAATTGAATAAGTTTGTATTGATATAATGTATAGCATTACTATTATCATCATTAATATTATGTAGTTATTATATTCATCAATATTAAATTTATTATTAATATAATTTTTTTTCATCTTTTGTTTTAGATTGATTTTTCAATTTATTTATTTTCTTTTTATTTTACGGTGGTCTAGTTTAGTTTTTTTTGAATTTTTCATTTATAATCCTCTTTACTTAATAACTATTTGTACAATCTGATTCTCCAATTCAAATAGTTGAATGATTTCAAATAAAACAAATACTTATGATTCATGTAAACTCATTACAATTTAAATTTTGAATATTTAGAAATCACATCTGAAATTTACGAGTCTAGAATTCACCTCATAACCATACAAATAGCTCACAACATTAAAATTATTAAGTGTCATGCATACATAATTTAGATGAATATTTTCAAATGCACTTATACATAAATATGAGTGATAAATAAGAGGCTATGTAAGTAAGTGAAGCATAGTATGCAAGTGAGTTCCCCAGTTTATATGAGATTGTGTCATTTGTTAATATGTAAATATTTTGAGATATTTTACATAATAGACACAAAAATAAATTTACAATAAGAATGGACATATGGATTCCACTATTATAAAGATTACCTTTTTTTTTTCGAAAGCATAATTATTCTATGTTATTGTTAGTAAATTATATTCATATTTTATATTTCTTGTAAACAAACACTTGTAATAAGAAAATTAATTAATTTTGTTGATCAACATTATATTAAAAATAAAAATATTTAGAATTGGAATTATGTCTTCAAAATTCTTAATTAAAAAATAAGAATTATTTTACCTTACAATTCATTGATGTATTTTCATGTTGTTACAATACATTCAATACATATTATTCAATGTTTGAATTGACATTTATATAACAAATATTGGTATCAATAGCAACCTATCATAATTGTATAAAAACAAACTATGATTAGATTAAACATTAAAATATTAAAAAGATATACATATTTTTATTAATCATATATATCTTTGAAAATGATCATCAACATTAATACATACAATTTATTTGTGATATTATATAATTTCTTAAATTCTTATACTCATAAAGTCCAAAACACCGCTCTAAGCAAGGTTTGTTTTATTGTTTGGATCGATCATGTCGTCTCTTTTGTACTACTAATTGTTGAAAATTTAAATAGGAATGCTCAGAAAACAACACGTCAACATACCATTTACATAATTATTGAAATTTTAATTTCGAATGGTCTGAGACAACTTGTCAATAAACTATTTACCTCTTAGATGCATCTGCATCTCCTAAGTAATCCAAATCCAGTGCAGTTTAACAAGGGCACAGTTACAAAACGTGAAAATCCTTTCATTCTACTTTCCTTGGTTTCCTTTCTCTTTTTCTTTGTCAAATTTCCAAACGTATGGCATCTACCAGTGCGGAACAAACCATGAATGAGCCAACTAATGTTTCTCAAGAGCTTAAACCTTGTCCCCGTAGTTCTCCTAAACCCTCGCCTAAACGCCTCTGTTCATGCATCTTTGATTGTTTTGCTTTCATTTCTTCCTTCTTTGTGTTTAGTCGTGCCAATTCAGCGTCAGTTACGCCTATCTCTAATGATCAACCTACAAATGGTTTTGAAGAAGTTGCACCATCTCTGTATACTTGTGGGACATCAATGCCAATGGAAAAGCCGCCCTATGATGTATTTATTAATCATCGTGGCATCGATGTTAAAGAAACCCTCGCCAACCCTCTCTATAATACTCTGATTGGCATGGGATTCAAAAGAGCTTGAATTGGGGGAGTTACTGCCTACAGCACTAGAAGCGGCGATGAGCAGTGCTAAGCTTCATATAGCTATCTTCTCACCGAATTACGCACAATCCCCATGGTGTTTGGAAGAGCTTTCATTTATGCTCACAACTGGCACCCAAATTGTTCCCGTTTTCTATCATCTTCAACCTGACGATGTTCAGTATGCTAAAGGAGTTTTCGCAGACGCATTTTCCACGCATGAAAAGAAGGGAAGATACACCAGACAAAAGCTTCAGGAGTGGAAGAATGCGCTCAGCATTATTTCACTTGTTAAGGGTCAAACCATTGATAATAACGAGTGAGTATAAAATACAGTCCAGAATAATTGTCTCCTGCATGTTTTTCTTTAATTTTGTGTTTATATGTCATTTTAAGCAACGTTTCTTTTGTTTTGTTTCGTTTCTGTGTTGTTGTGTATATTATAGTGACGAGGAGATGGTGCTGAAGAGTATTGTTAATTTTGTTTCGAAAGTAAAATCGAAGGAATCCTCTTCCATCACAGTTTCGTGACAGAGGTACATTTGGATAGTTAGATCGTAGCATATTTCTTGTGAAATTTTTGTTGCTACCATTTTTCTTAATATAGGAAAACATGAAAATAAAAAGGACGATGATATCATTAAAGTCTAGTAGTTAATCTTCAATGGTTAGATTTTAATTTTTTTAAAATTTTTTTATAGAACTAAATTCTAACATAATATCTGATTGGAATTGCTTGACGATAAATTACCTTGCAATGACAGATCTTCAATATCTATTGACTTAACCACACAATATAGTATGTAGAATATTGAACATGTGAACATATTAATTATTCATTAATTCTAACACTCCTTATTGGATAATTGAGTTTTCTCAAACCCATAGCATACTTTTAGATTGTACAAACTTTTTCTTACATGAAGGCTTAGTAAATACGTCAGCCATACTTGCCTTTGTGTGGCAATACAACAATTATGTCTCTTGGAATTGAAATTTTTTTCACACAAAATTTAATTGAATCCCAATATATTTTGGTATAGCATATTAAGATTCTTCACTAGTTTAATTGAACTTTGATTGTTACATACTTGATCGAGTTGGTCTAGTTTTGTTCCATCTATATATTCAAGAGTAGACTTTAGTCAACCAATTTTATTGGTGCTATTACCTAGTTCTTTCTACTTAGATTTAGTAGAGGATAGTGAAACAATGAGTGACTTCTTGTTACTCCAAGACATAATCATATATTTATATATAACCAGTGGTAGATTTTCTATCATATGAATCCCTAACTCGGCTAAAATCTAAATAAACCCTCAACTTAATATTCAAATAATTGATATATTAAAAAAGATAGTAGTGGTTTCCCATAAGTATTAGATGAATCTCTTTATTGTTTCCTACTAGGAATTAAAAGGTTTAACCAAGAATTTGATAAGTATGTTAAATGAATATGCAATATCAAAAGTCCTATTTTGGGTAAGTAGTTCAAACTATCCAATCAATTGTCTATACAAATTTCTATTTACTTGAATTTTTTTCATCATCAATAGAAAACATAACAAATATTCTAATGAAGCTTATATTAACTTGTAGTCATGCATATGAAACCTCTATACAAGTTTCATACATATTTGACTAACCAAATTCGTACAATCTTTCTTCCACACTATAATTCTTAAATAATAATACATCTATCCAAGATACTTTATTTTAAATTCATATGCAAATCTCTTTAGATGTCACAAATCAGCCCTATACTAGTTTATGATATGATGAAAGAATAAAAAATACAACGAAATCAAAGAAACTTTTTCATGATCATATTTATTTATGTAAAAAATTGGACAACTCTTACTTCATTAAATCATTATTGGGAAAATTCTAGAGACTTTTATCCATAATATTTTACAAAAACACTAGAGTTTCTACTTATTCATTAGAGAACAAACTAATGTGCATTTTAGAGTGATTCCATTTTCATAAGATCAAACACATTTAGATGTATTAATTCAAGAATACTTATTTATATTTTAATTTATCTTATATAGGAAATTACTTCTTATGTTTTTTTAATAGTGTAAACTATTGCAAAATATGGTCATTGTTAAAAATTAGAAGACCTTGTATCATTTCTTTTCGATGTGGAGAAACAAGATATCAAAAACTCAAGTAGTCATACCTCATCTATGATGAGTCTTTATTTACACTCATTAATATCACTGATATTGCCATTGAAAACTCATCTTTGAGAATTTAAGTTCTATTTATTGATTTATAAATGCTAAAGAAGATATTAAATTTCTCTTAATTTTTAGAACATACATCACATTCACCAGTAGTCTTACACATCTACTAGGTAACATAAGACTTATATCATCATAGCCTTTCATATCATGAGACCTATCATCCCATAGATAAAACTTACTATCATCACTTTTGTCATGGATGAAGTTAAACAAATATGCAATACATGACATGACAATAAATGACTCTAAATATATTAACAAAGCATTGCATTATCTATTTTAGTATTAAAGATAGCATATGAAATATACAAATTAAGATTATCGATGTTAAAAATTATATAATCCTCATCAATGTTAAAGTCACCTTCTTTATTATTGTATTTGGACTCATTTTTTTTTCAACGTTCATATGCAAAGTGTCAAAATATACCATATTTATTAGAATTTATAATTTGTTGACGTTGAGATTTGGTTGATGCTACATCATTACACCTTTGTTTTCATCTTTAGCTCATTCACATTTTGCTCACTACTTTTCTTTGGATGGTATCTAGTCCATGATCACCAATATTTAATCAACAATTTGAAGCATACTATCTACATGCTTCCTTTTTTTTTTTCTCTCTTAAGGATTCCAACTAAGTTATCAAAAGAACTTGATTGTTTCCTTGTAAAAAACATAGTAATGAACACTTAAAATTCATTCAAATTACATAAATGTAACAATAATCAAATCACTACTACAAATTAGTTATCAAATATTATAAATTTTATTCCTTAACTCTTTAATTTTTTTCACAAAAGGGGTAAAAGTTTATTAATCACAAAAGAAAAATACAAAACAAAAACTGATAGTGAACCAACAACGAAAAAAAAAACTACAAATTTGTATCTTCCACAAATAATTGCTCCAACATATGAGATAAATCCAAATGAAAATATCCTGAATTTGCAACATTCGAGCCATATAGTTTTTCAGATACTCATTTGGATAGGTAATTTTCTACTCTATTCTACTCTAAGGGAATGCATGAAAAGGTAACAAAGGCAAAATACCTACTCAGTCAAAATATGAATAAGAACTATAGCTAAATGCTAGTTAGTAGAATCCAATTTCTTCTCATTTAACATATTCACCATGAAGTTATCCATTTCAAACCTTTTATAAATGGAAAAGAAAAATAAAACATCACTAGACTAGATCTCTATTAATACCACCAAGACTTGCATGGCCAAGATTCCTCCTAGAAGAACCAATAGTATTTATCTTAAGAACTCCTTGAGGAGGAGGAAGTCATTGGTTCACACAACCGATCTTCCATGAGTAGAGAAGCTCAACCTTATACAAATATCTACATCACTAGAATCTATCACACCAAAAAGATCACACTTACCCAAAACAATCTCCTAAAGTGTGTGAACAATTTTCTAGCCCAATTACTAGACAATGAACTTCACACCTTGAAATATCCTACTATTAATTTCCAATAAAAGATGCCATAACATTAAATTAGACCTCATAACCACCACTACTTGAAGAAATAGGTCTTAACTGGAGGTTGACAAAACGAAATCCAAAAGTCAACCAATGATGAGGCATGCAAACAAGCCTAATTTCAAACTCCCTACCAGAGATGTCAAATCCCCTAAGATAAAGTACACGAAAGAAAATATTAGGAACACATTATTCAATTTTAAGATAGATTAAACAAATGGGCAGTCCTTGTAAGCCACACTTGCATTAATTATCTCAAGTAAGACATTGATTTTAAACAACCAATGATAAGAAGAAAATAAAATCGGGCCAAGAATTATTTTTTCACAGCTATTTTCACCATGGAATCCATACTCTAGCATACATTTGTCTAACAAGCTTCAAGTACCCCCAACCACTAAGTACATATCTATCGGATCATTACCCCATGCCAAGGTATCATTTCCTATAAAGGAATTATGTTCCCTACTAACAAGAATCTGAGATAACTCTTGCCAATCTCCTTTTGTCCCTCCAAGTGACCATTCTCGAGGATCCTTCCATTTCTAAACCTCAACTTGTCCTAAATATTGAATAGTTTAATAATATACCACTTTGCACCATCCAAATTCAATAAAACTATTACAAAGGTACTACAAGTGTTGATACATTCGAAGGATAAGACAAAGACCATTCCCAAAGTCCAACCAAATCAAAGTTGATGACCCTCTATGATAGATCAAAGAAAGCTCATGTTTTTATGAGTTGTGTCCTTGTCTTCAAAGTATGCCAAATTGAATATCCATCACCCTCCAAAACAAAAGGGAACATTTAAAGTATCAAAACCTTTTACATACTTATTAGTAAGAATTATAGCTTACAGTTGATCCTATCTTGTGCACCATTGGTAATATAATTGAGTAGTTAAAAATTTCCTATACAAAGTAGTTAAACAAAGACCAAGCCCACCCTCTTTCTTCAGTTGACACATAGACTCCCAATTAACTAAACTTCATTTACAAGAGGTAAAATTACCACTTTGGAGGAAATGTTGAGAAAGAGCATCAAATTCCTTAATAAAATAGTTAGGGGCCACCTAAACAAAGCTCCTAAAAATAGGGAGAGCTTGTATCACTAACTACAGAAGTGCCACCTTCCTGATAGTGGAGAGTTGTCTATGAGTCTAGTGATGTACTCTTAGACACAACTTGTCCAATATCTCTTTCCAATACCCCTTAAGTTGAGTGGCCATTGCAATAGGAACACCAAGGTAAACCAAAGTGAGGGATCTAACTTGAAATCTCAAAATATTGGTAATCCTTAGCAAAATAAGTTTAAGAGTATTAAAAAAGTAGATAGAAAATTTATGCTCCATGACTTTTTTTCTTGAAAAAACCAAATAAATATCCAATTTGTTTATGAAGTTCTGTGAGAATTTGCCAAGATCTAGAGTCCAATTGATAGCCAAATAAGAGAGAACAAAATATAACAAGAATTAAATTGTATTCCTATCAATGATGTAAAATACTGATCAACTAGATCATCAAGAATTATATACAATGTAGATGAGACTTTTTATAAAGGAAAGGCTAAGAGACAAGAGAGAACACAAAGATGACATGTGGCTCAATGAGATGCAAAGGTAGGTAGGAGAAATAAGAAAATATTCCAAATGAGTTGGATCACTCAGTGAAGGTGGAATTATCATCCTGCAATAAGAGGATATGATAAAGTAACAACAATATCACACCATAAAAGGTGGAATATCTCCTACATACACACTCCCAATGTATGCACATCCCTAAGTGTCTCATATGCAAACTATGATGTTATGCATTTACCTAAGTCCAATTAAGTAAGGTGAAATTATATCCTATATGAATAAATAATTACACCAACACCCTCCCTTAAGTGCAACTTAGGGGGATGCACTTAAGCTAACAATGGATGATGGGTCCCATCTACAAGGCCATGTTAGGTACCCATGTAGAAATGCAAATGCATGCAAACCAATGCAATTCAATCTCTAACAAATGGATAAAGGGAGAAAAACCCAATGGGAAAAAATCACCCCTCAAAAGAGAGATGAAAGCATACAATTTTCTCAATGATGAATGAGAAGAACAAAACCTCATGTGAGGAAAAATTCCCCCCATTCGAGAGAAGAAGAAAGACCATGTATCCCCCCCTTAATGTAGAATATCCTGCAATGATCGTCCAATGATGTTGACCAAAATACCTCTCCATTGGGAAGAAAGAGAGCCAATACTGGACCAATAATGTCAAAGTGTAACAAAAGCAAGTACCAATGTCAATGATGATGATGATGAATCACTCATTGCAACAAAATGAAGATTAGGAATGGAGACAACTTGCTTTTAGAATTCTCCTACATACACACTCCCAATGTATGCACATCCCTAAGTGTCTCATATGCAAACTATGATGTTATGCATTTACCTAAGTCCAATTAAGTAAGGTGTAATTATATCCTATATGAATAAATAATTACACTAACACCCTCCCTTAAGTGCAATTTAGGGGGATGCACTTAAGCTAACAATGGATGATGGGTCCCATCTACAAGGCCATGTTAGGTACCCATGTAGAAATGCAAATGCATGCAAACCAATGCAATGCAATCTCTAACAAATGGAAAAAGGGAGAAAAACCCAATGGGAAAAAATCCCCCCTCAAAAGAGAGATGAAAGCATACAATTTTCTCAATGATGAATGAGAAGAACAAAACCTCATGTGATGAAAAATTCCCCCCATAAGAGAGAAGAAGAAAGACCATGTATCCCCCCATTAATGTAGAATATCCTGCAATGATGGTCCAATGATGTTGACCAAAATACCTCTCCATTGGGAAGAAAGAGAGCCAATGCTGGACCAATAATGTCAAAGTGTAACAAAAGCAAGTACCAATGCCAATGATGATGATGAATCACTCATTGCAACAAAATGAAGATTAGGAATGGAGACAACTTGCTTTTAGAATCACCTAGATACTCATAAATGACAAAAATACTAGTACAATCAAAGTCTCATGGGAGCCATGCACAAATGTTTACAATCTAAGTGTCAATGGGAGCCATGCACCAAGTCTCACAAGGAGACAAATGGATGAACACCAATGGAAGATGTACTCGATCCAAATACTTTTTAAAATAGAGAATAAAAGTCTCACATGAATATTACTATTCTACGTGTACAAGAGGATTACATAAAAAATATGTCAACAATGAGAAAGTACAAGGAGATGTGGCACTTTATGATACTGCGATTACAACATTGCTAATGCAAGAGAATACATCATGATGATGTAAATCTGGAAACATGAAGATGATGCCACCAAAATGATGCCCTATAGAATACTACAGACGAAGATGCCTCCAATTGGAATGTCACCAAGAGATATAAAGAAGAAAACTAACCCTCCCCTCGCCCCCCCCACCTCTCCCTCACCCCCCCCATGGCTTCCGGTTGGAGAATGCTACATAGAAGTGTGAAGGTGGACAAGAAGAATTGTTCCCAATTTGTTTATTTATTAAATGCAATTTTGTTTTTAAAAGATTAAAAATCTTAATAAAAATGATTTTTTAGAAAACCTAAAATTAAAAAAAACTTTATTAAAAACTAATAAAGAAAAAAATGAATTTTTTATTTTATTTTTGACATTCTTGAAAAAAGCACTTTATTATTTAAAAAAACTTTAATTAAAAAAAAACATATTAAAAATTTTAATTAAAAACCATTTTTTTAAAACTTAAAAAAAAAGTGTTTCTTGTGGGCGAGACACCTGTGGAACCTCCTGGTGTACCTATGATACTCGCAACCTGTGACACCATAGTGTACATTGCGGCTACTTGCAGGTACACTTCGAGGCTACAGGGTACTAAGGTACCCATAGTGCCCGCGGACAATAAAGTCCATTTTATTTTTTTAAACTTTCAAGCTTAAAAAATGCCCCCCCATAATTAATAAAATTTGATTTTTAATTTGATTTTCTTAAATTTTTTTGAAAAATTAAAAAACAAAAAACAAAAAATTTAAAAAAATCAAACTTGTAACATGTTTGTACGACAACCTAGGAGAGAAATTTTTCAACTCAAGATGATGAAACCTGATTTGAATGAAAGAACATGTGATCTTGGGTTTTTGGGCATTCTGAGCACAATGATGATGATGAATTTGGCCAAAAATGCTCAAAAATTGTAGATCGTTGCTGGGACAAGTCACCACCCTCCACCTTCAAACGACTCTAGATTTGGGCTTGGATGTTGGATTTGGACAAAACAAAAGGAAAATTTGACTTTCTCTAACCTCTTCAATCCAATGGTCACCTCAGGTTTGACCAAGCAAGCTCCAATAATAACCTGCAATAAAAAGCTCCAAAATGCAAAACCCCAAATAACATCAAATTTCTCTCAATTGGCAAACTAATGGCACGCTAATGGCTCTGGTACCATGTGAGAATTTGTCAAGATCTAGAATCCAATTGATAGCACAAATAAGAGAGAACAAAATATGACAAGAATAAATTATATTTCTATCAATGATGCAAAATACTGACCAACTGGATTATCAAGAATTACATACAATGTAGACGAGCCTTTGATAAAGGAAAGGCTAAGAGAAAAGAGAGCACATAAATATGACATGTGGCTCAATGAGTTGCAAGGGTAGGTAGGAGAAATAATAAAATATTCTACATGAGGTGGATCACCTACCAAAGGTGGAATTATCATCCCACAATAAGTGGATATGATAAAGTAACAACAATATCACACCATAAAAAGTGGAATATCTTCTACATACAAACTCCCAATGTATGCATATCCCTAAGTGTCTCATATGCAAACTACAATGTTATGCATTTACCTAAGTCGACTTAAGTAAGGTGTAATTATGTCATATATGAATAAATAATTACACCAACAATTCTCAAGTTCATGACTTCGTATGACACCCATTAAAATAGTATCATCCACAAACTATAAGTGGGATTGAGTTTGCAATCTATTACCCCAATTTCAATCTTGAATCAAATCTTGGGAAACTTTGGACTTAATGAATCTCCCCAAGCCCCCTGCCATAATAATAAACAAGTGGTGATATAGAGTATCCCCTTTTTAGAGACCCCTAGAAGCCCCAAATAAGTTAGATGGCTCACTATTAATAATGATGGAGAAATAATTATAAGTAACAGAACTCATAGCTAGTTGAACAACCAATCATTACTAAATTTAAAGGCTATAAGAATTTTATGCAAAAACTATCACTTAACCTTGTCATAAGCTTTAGCCATATCTAGTTTAATGAACATCGCCTTTTCTTTGACATTACCATAAAATGGATAACCTCGATAACAATCACCATTCCATCCAAAATTTATCTTCCTATGACAAAAACCCACCTACTCTTCTGAAATTAAATAATTAAGCTAAGACTTAAACTACTCTACACTAAATTTAATAATAATTTTATAAACCACATTAGAAATAATAGATCTAAAGTGGTCTAAAATCTGATTCCCACCATAGAAACCATTGAGAGTTGTCAATGTTCCTATGAAGGTACTCATTTTCTCTACATGAGAGATGGTTAAACCTTGACAAACGTATCATTGCTTCCGTCCTCATTTCTTGAAGTCTGTAATGGTTGTTTCAGAAATAACTGGTTTAACCTCAATACCATTTAGAATAGGCTAATTATTATACCTTCCATTAAAATCTATATCTTAAGCTTCGAGGTAACATAACGTACCCCATCAAGCTTATATCATTCAATAAGATATAACTCCATCAGATTTACCGCTTTAAAGATGAATAAAATATAAATCACTTTTATGTGTCTCTTTTTTGGTTCTCAGCATACACTTCACAACGCAATGTCTACCCGTGCATACAATGGCAATTAAAAAGTTTAGACAATATCAAACCCCATTTTTTTAATGTGATTTTATCAACAAAAAAAATGTTACCAGCAATTACAGGTTTTAAATCAATCACCACATCAATAAATGTTTAAATTTTCCTCCATTGGTCAAAAGAATGTGGATTTTTGCAGCAGCCACCGCTGCAACAACAAGAATACGCCAAGCAGTGGAATGCAATTAGAAGTCCTATATATTTATTAATATGGGCTGTAAAAACAATTCTTTAAAACAATAATAGTAGGCAACCAGATAGCCTACCTTCCTATGAAAATTAAATAAGCTTTTCTATTTAACTCTCATTTCCTTTGGTAGAAAATAAGAATTTATAAATCTATATATCTAGTTCCAGAAAAACCTTATGCGATGGCAGATGATGAAATAAATCAATGACTCTCCTCTAGTGCATAGGTCATTGGCATGAAGGAGAACAGGTCCATGCAATCCTTTCTTTCTTTTCTCCACTATTGAATCTCAATGGTGTGCCCCATAGTCAATCGTTCGAATCTCGTTAAGCCACAGATTTGGCTGAACCCTTCACTCAACTTATAAGGACCTTACAGCATGTATTGTATGTCAATTGGTAAAAGTATTTTCAATAATCCAAGATCAAAGAGATATTCAGAGGGATCAAGAACAAGAGAAAATGCTCTGGTACCAAATTGAAATAAAATAAGCAGCAGAGACCCACTATATATTCATCAAAATGGATAGTAAATTTATAGTTGGAAAGGAGTTAAAAAACCGCTCAATAATCCCCTATAAATTTGGAATTTAACATGACATCTAACTAGAATATTGACAATCTAACATGAATCTAATTGGGATTACTTTAGAACTAATTAATTGATAATGACACATTTGTTTGGCATCTATTGACTCATTTACAACATATAATATTGCTTTATACTGAACGTATATAAAGATTAATTATTCATTCATTCTAACAACTCTTATTAATCCAATTAATTTGTGTTTTGATGCAGGCTTCTTGGAGCTTATAAAAAAATGCAGATTTTCAAGGTAGGGAATATAGTAGATTTTTTATGTAGTATTCAAATGATCTTATAAAAAAATGCAAATGGTTTGATGAAGAAAATAATTCTGTATAGAGTTTATCTTATTTTAAAATCTTTCAGCAACTTTTGATAATTTGAACAACATTTTAGTTATTCCATTACATCTAGGAGGCTAAAGAAAGTCAACTATAACATTTATTTCTTTCAAAATATAAATGATGAAGCCATTTTGAACTGGAGGATTTATAAGTGGCCATTCATAAGTAGCTAATTTCTAAGGTGTCTTGTGCATAAATAAGGCATTAAAACCTTGTGATTCTATATAATTCATCAATTTCAAAGCTAGGTACATTTGGGGCAACTTTTTAGTAGAACATGTCATATAAGTCTATATGTCATATGGGCCCATAGCCTCCTTCTAGAAAGGGACCACAATTTCTTGCCCCCCATGATTTCCTACTACTCTCAATAGTGTTACCACTAATATAGGTGACAAAGCTCCACTTGTTTGTCACCTCCACTAGTAGTGCAACCCTATCACTACATATTTGGCCTATCCTTTGCACTGTGAAGTTTCGCTCTATATTCAACCACAACACCACCTTTGATAGTATAACTATAGTGCAACCTTTGAAGAGCTACTAGAGAATCAACTAGTTTGCACCAAGCCTCTGGTCCCATTGTTGTTAGTCTATTTCAATCTTAGAGACTAACTTTAAAGAGCTATTATATATTTGATATAAGTATCTTTCTGAGATTATTTAAATGTGGAGTATAACTCCATTCTCTTTGCATTGGTGTGATCAATTTTCAAATGTTCATATTGTTTGTGTTATGTTCTAGTTTAAAATTTGAGTCTTGGTTTGAATGGCAGGTGAAGTTATGTTGATTTGTTGTTCGGTGTGGTTAGCTATGTTGGTTTTTGGCTGATTCAATTGGTTTATCTTATTTGGATCATACTCTTTATTTTGAATATGCATTGGAGTTTGAATTAACATGTTGTAATGGATCTTTTTGTGGCGTGTGATGATCCACACCATGTAATTTACATTGGGTGATGTTTTTGAGTTGACTAGTTAATGCTCTTTATTGTTTATTTACATGTTACATTTGATGCCTAATTTGGAGGATGTGTTAGTGTGTTCTATTTGTTTGAATTAACTTTGGAATACTTGTTGTGATGTATTTGAGTCCCTTTCATCTCCTCAGGTGGACCAAATTTGGTGTAGTTTCTCTTGGTGGTTGACCTTGTGTAATATATGTATAGTCTATATGTGGTTGACCTAGTTGATGGTTTCAATGAATAAACTAGTATATAAAGATGTACACAGATGTGTGAATTTATGTATCAATTAATATGAATTGATTGTGAATGATATGCAAGCATATCGATAGAAGAATAAGTGTGAATTTCAATTTGCGATGAGTTTTGATGATCATATATTTCAAGGTGATAGATTTTTTGGGATATTGAATGGGTGACTTGTGTTTGCCATGATATTGTTTGCGTGACACAGAGGCTTTAGGGTAGTTTCATGATTAGGATATCTTGTTCATTACATTTTATTTCCTTGTACCTTTCAGAAGATAATGTGTCATTTTGACAACTTGGGCAAATCTGTATCCTACTTTGGAGTAGTGAGCTTTAGTCTACAACTCCTTTTGTATCTTGCCCTTTGATTGTGCATCTTAGTAATTTGAGTTGACTTACGACTAATTATTTACAATAAAATAAATTTGACGATGAAATGTGGAAAGAACTAAGTATGGACAAATGTATAAAATGGTTGATCATGTAAATGAAATTTTTTCATAAGAAAGTAAGAGAAACTCTTTTAGTCTAAAATAAAGTAAAAAATGTATGAATAATTTACTCACAAATTTATTTTTAAAACTTAGAATTAAAGAAATTAAACTTATTTTTATAATACTTTATTATTGTTGTTTAAAAATATTAAAATATATATATATATATATTTTGATAAAAGTGGCAATGCCATTGAACATTTTATTAATAAGTAAAAGTTTACAAAAACCTCGTTCAAAATAGCATGCCGGCAAGAAAGAACCAAGAAGAAATCCTCTGGTTGTATCTTAGTTACAAAATTATGAGAAGATGATAAATTTCCATTTCCAACTAGCCCAACTAGTAGATGAAACCTCATACAAAAATCCTAAATGATCAAAATACCAACCCCCAAATGTAAATAGTGAGACATTATAAAAAAAATCCAAACAAAATTGGGGTGTGAACAACCTAACTCAGCTAACAATAAAAAAATCATACATCATGACTTGAGAAACTTATGAATTGTTCCTTCCTTAGGTGGGTCACACGCCCCTAAAATGTTGGTTATAACAACATCAACATCCTCATCCAAAAACGAAGGAACCATCTACACCGGCTCAACCACATGTGGGGAACTCAAAATGAAAACCATAATTTCTAGAAGGGAGTGAATCCTAGAGTGAAAACATCAAGTGCCATAGCCAAATTATATGGTAAAACATAATAAATAAGTTCCTCAAACTGTAGTAGGGTGTCCTCATAGTATCCTCCAATGAGACCACACCTTGCTACAAATAACAATTCTCCACACCAACCATTAGTAAGTAGCTCAACAAGAGGTAAGAAACCACCATAAGGAAACAAATCAGAATCAAAATTATAATGAGACAAAGCAATATCCACATCATTAGAATAATAGAGGGAGGGAACAAAAAATTCATTTGAAAGAGCATCCAAAAGAAAATCCATGCAATCAGTGAGAAAATGAGAAGTCACCTGATATAGTAAAGAATTTGCATTTTCCACAAACCAAGATTTACCCACCATCTTTTGAATTGCATAAGGAACATCTGGAGAACATAGATTGAATAACTTGCTAATTTTCTCATTATTTAAAGCATGTCAATCTTGGAAATCATAGAATTTAGTAGGCAAAGAAACTCTATACCACTTAGCACAATCCACTGTCGACATAAGAGAAGATAAAATCTGAATAGAGAAGCGAAGAAAGAGCCACAAATAAATAATAGCCATCTCCACAATATTAGTAAGCATAAATACCAACATTCTTCACAAAAGACGACACAAGCTTGAGCACAAAGAAATATCAAACCCAGCCTAAAGCAATTAATGAGTAATCTACTCAATATTACACATGAGCTAGCAATCCTTTTGGTGCATATGTAACCTCAAGCAAAGTACCCTCCCATCACTTTACTTATCCATGGAATGATACACCAAGTACATATATCAATGCAAATAAAAAATGCATCACGACATAATCTTGAATGAGCCTATCCCAAAAGGAAAGAATGTTTCCTCATTTAACAAGCAATAATGAGAAAATACGATGAGAACTCCAAGTCACATAAGGAAAGAGTAGACACAAAAATTATCCTAGTACATGACCTGAGAGGCCATCATGAAGAGATCATCAGTATAAGAGAAAATAATGATCATAAGTATTGCAAAGAAAAAATTGAGAACCCAAATCAATTATATTGAATTACCAATAAGGTACCATATTCAATATTCATTATGAGATATACACATAATAAACCTCAAGGAAAGTGCCAAGACACACATGTTTAATGATAAAATCAACAAGCCACCCTTCTCAATAGCAAGAAAGAGGTATGTGTGATCTCAAGAGTAGTTGCAAACACATAAACAAATCAACCAATATCTAACATGAGCAAGGGAGGGATATCCTTACTAGTCACCTCCAAATAGGAATTTTTGTCATTAATTGCTTTATTGTCCAAGAAATCAGCGATGCAATTAATTTCCCTGTAACAATGAGTGATAACATAAGAGTTAAAAAATTGCAATTGCAAAAGGATTTTATCCAGTAGGTATTGGAGCTTCCATGACATACATTTTTTTGTTGGAAATAGCATAGAAAGCAACCATAGAATCCCCTTCAATAATTATATCCCTAATGTCAAGATAAATAGCCAAGTCCAACCAAAAGGAGAGAGCCTTAAACATCACACTATTGTTAGTCCCATCTATAATGCATTTGCATGCAACCTTACCTATTTTTGATTCATGATTAGAAATAGCCACTCCTATACCTAACTTACTAGGATTACCTCTAAAAGAACCATCATAATTTAATTTAAATTTAAACTCAGGGGGAGGAAACCACTTAGCCTCTTTCCTTTTGATAGCAGAGGTAACACCTTTGGATATAGAACCATGAGAAGGTAAAACCTTTTGGGCTTGCCAGTATCTAGTAATCAAATTATCCCAATGAGAGAAAGGAACAAATGTTCCAAGTTCTTAAAAATGTAAGAAAAAGAAATTTCAGATATACACCTCTCCAAACAAAACAAAACAAAACATCGAACAAAGAGGAATCTTTTTTCCTAAAAATTCTTTTATTCCTTTCTAACCAAATATTCCAAATAAGAATAGAGGGGGTAACCACCTAAAGGAAAACATAAAAAGATGATGGAAACAAGGAAGGTCAGCTCCTAAATTGGGACAACAAGTTAGGACAAAGAGCAAAGGACCAACCAAGCTTATTAAAAAGCTAATACCAACAATTTGAAGTGAAGGGACAATGAACAAAAATGTGGTTAGAAGTCTCCATAAAATAGCTACGTAGCACAGAAGGAAAGAAAGCCACAATCCCAACCCTATCCAGTCTCATGCCAATAAGCACTCTATCCTGAACCGCCAACCAAGAAAATGCACCGGCTTTAGGGAGACAAGCCACATTCCAAAAGAGCCTAAATGGCCAGGAAGTACTTGGATGGGATAAGGACAAAGATTTGTAGCCATCCTTTACTGAATAAGAACCTGATTTAGCTTTGACCTAGATCAACTCATCTTCCAAATATTGAAAAACAAGTGATCTCCTACTGATTTCCTCCACATAAGCCGTTTTAATCTCTTGATCCAAGGGAATGGAATCAATGGATTTCCAATGGGCCACTGCTTATGGCCCAAAAATATCAAGGTAAAACTATATTTATACCCCATGAAGATTTTTAAATATGCATAAGAAGGTATTAATCTCAAATACGAATCATAGAAGCACGACCATTCCAAACTTCCTTGAAAAACCTAGCTTTTCTACCATTATGGACTACCCAAGACAAATGTGGGAGAATAACTAATCTTCACTTGACCATAAAATTCCAAATAGAACATCCTTGGGGGATGATAGAAGCAGTGAATATCCTTTTCCTACAACTATTCCCCAAGTATTTAACAATCATTGTGGATGCTTATTTCTTATCAAGATTCGTAATACCTGCCCCCCACCCACCAATCTTTAGGAAGACAAAACTTATCCTAAGATAACAATGGGATTTTTTCCTTGCCCTCCTATTGTGATTCCATAATAAAGAGCTTAGGGTGGATTGTAACTAGACTATTGAATTTTTAGGGGATTTAAAGATAGACATAAATAAATAGGGACAACATTCAAGATTGACTTAATTAATAGATTTTTTCCTGATAGAGTAAGCCATTTATGATTCATAGACAAAATTCTATCTTCCATAGAGGAAACAACCTGATCCCAAAAATTGTGTTTCTCACAACCAACAAAGAAAGGAATGCCAAGATATTTACAAGGAAAACTCCCCACTTCATATCCCCAAAACTAAATTAACCTATTTTGAACTAAAGGAGAGACATTAAGAAAGAAAATATTTTATTTACTACTATTGACCTTCTGACCCGAGAAATCAAAATAGTCTGAGATAATCTATTTAATGACCTTAGCCTCAGCCATAGAAGCATAACCAAAAAGAAATGTATCATCTGTAGGAATACAATGAGAATGAGAATGACATTTCAGGATGTTGGGGATTTTAATTCCTTCCCATAAGCCCAAAGATCTAGCTGAATGAATTTCTCTACTAAAAGCATCAACCATGATAATAAATAAAAAGGGTGACAAAGGATCCCTTTGCCTAACTCCTTGGGAGGAGGAAAAGAAACCACAAGGAGAGCCATTCAAAAGCATTGAAAACCTAAGGAAATACATTCATAAATCCACTTGATCCACTTACTCCAAAAACCAAACCTATTTAAGACTACTAATAAACAATTCCAATTTACTCTATCATAAGCCTTCATCATGTCTAATTTGAGTATCAAAACTAGAATTTTTAGAGTTGAGATGGAGCGGAGGACCTCATGGACCATAATAGAACCTTTTGGTGTCCCTCTCTCAAGGAAAAATCCAACCTATTCAATGGATATAATTTTGGGAATGAGTTTGGAAAGCCTAACCAAGATTGCCTTTGTGAAAATCTTATATGATGTGTTGGACAAAGCAATTGGGCAAAAATCAGAAAAGATTTGAGGATTTTATACCTTGGGGATAATTGCAATAGGTGTGGCATTTATTTCTTTAAGAATAGATCTATTCCTCCTAGACTCTTCCAGGGCTAGAAGAATATCATTCCCCGCAAATTCCCAGCATTTCTAAAAAAATAAGGCAGTGAACCCATCAAGACTGAGAGCCTTTTCCAGAGTCATGGAGAAGATAACTTATTTCATTTCTTAAATAGAGAAGGGAGCCACTAACATGCAATTATCTTCTTCTAAAATGAGTGGAGGGATAGAAGCAATAAAATTATCATCTAAACTAATAGATTCAGTTGAAAGAAAAGATTAGAAAACTTAAGAGCTTCAAGAGGAATAGCCTTCCCATCTTCCAACAATGATCCATTTGAATCCTAAATGCATGAAATTATATTTCTCTGTCTTCTCAATTTAGTGGAAGAATGGAAGAATCTATTATTTTTGTCACCCTTAGCTAGCCACAAGTCCCTATATTTTTGTCTCCAATAGAATTCTTTTCGAGAAATAACCTCCTCAAGATGCCCTTGAAGAAATTTATGCTTATTGAAGGATATCAAATCCATACCATTACTCAGGACAACATCATTTAATTCTTCAATTTCACATTGAATTATAGCTTTCTCTACAAAGATATTTTTGAAATGCACTAAATTTTATTCCTTAATTTTAACTTTGAGAAACACTGATTTGTTTACAATGAGAAATATCCTTGAGCCAACCATATAGGGAGCTGACAACCACCAAAGTTTCAATAAAGGTAAGAAAGATAGATCCCTAAATCACGTCGGCTCAAATTTGAAAGGAATTTTTTGAGGATCTTTGTCTTCAAGAATGGAAAAAAAATTGGGAAATGATCAGAGCCAATATTAGGCAGACAATAGAGAATATGAGCAAGTCAGAATCAATCCAATTTTCAAAAATAAGAAAGCGGTCCAACCTTTTAGCAATCTAAGAGAAATCTTTTCTCATATTCGTCCATCTAAATGGAACATTCTGCATTTTGCAATCTATTAAACATATATTTGGAATAAATGAGCTAAAATCATTAGAAATAGCATTGAAATCACCCCAAAATATCAACATTTGATCTTTGAGAGGAGAGGAGACAAAAGACAAATAATCCCATAGATTTTTCTTCTTCAATATACCCATGGGACCATATACATTAAAGAGCCAAAATTTTACACTCTTCATATTGTCAGGCTTCTTATAAACTAAGGCAAAATACACATTCTCATGTCTCATCCCATCCAATAACTTCCTTCCTGTTATACAGTTCTGATACCAGAGGAAAACTGAGAGGTTGGGGGGTGGTTTAGTTTTCCACAAGTTAAATAATTAATGCAGTTTATAAACCATTAAATAGAGTACAATATAAACAACATAGTGAATGATAAAGCATGAAAGCATAAAACACACAATACCAATAATTTTGACATGGAAAACCTAGTAAAGAGAAAAACCACGGTGGGAAACCTTATAGTTAGATAATACTTCTGCAAAAGTATGTGAAGTAATTATAATGGGGATTGCACTTGCAATTAGGCCAACTGCCTAGAGCTCACTGCTCATCAGAAAAGGAAGTTTCACTGACTTACATAAACATCAGACTACAATTCAGAGAAAATTAACTATGAAAGTAGCATCTCCTAATTTTTGATACAGTTCCTCTTATGCACAGATGTCTTCCCTGCAATACCAAATCCTTCACAACCCTTCAATGAATGATATGATGTTGTTTGTACATAAATATCTCTTTGATAATGAATATATAACCATACCATACTCAATTACATGAATAATTCACCTATAAATATAGATCATCAACCTTGATAACAAGGTCGGCTAAACCCTAAACCCATAAACCATAATTAGAAAAAATACATCACACAATACCACTAGACCAATATCATGATTTGCATTACATAGCATGGACCTAATTCAAATTCCCAAACAATTACATCCATCTGAAATCATGCTAAGACCAATATCAACATGTTTTACCAATCGATAGAAACCCTCGGTGTAATTACACAAAATAGCCAACCTCATCCAAATAGGACCACCAAATCATCATGCCAACCAATGCAAAGCCACCAAACAATTAGGACATGATCAAGAGAACCTTCAGGACATTAAGAACTATTTTTGTAAGTCGGACCAAAATCACTTAACCAATTCATGGATTATCACCAACTGATACCAAGAATATCAACCAATAATCTAGAACATAAGTGATAGCCTCCGTAGCACCAAATCATAAACCAGCTGGATATGATAAACATATAATCAACCTAAATAACCATCCAAAACTGAATCCAAGAATCTAATCATATCAAATCAGAATCAGCCAAAACCAAGACAAACTGGAACAAGTCCAACTAGGACCATATCCAACCGAAACACAGTGTTGACATCAATGACAACACAAAATAAATATTGGCAAAAATCTCCCCCTTTGGCATTGATGGCAACAATGAATATGAAAAACATCTAAGTGCCAAGGAATGCCAATATTCTCCCCAAACAATTAGGAAATAACAAAATATCTCTCCCAATAAGATTTTATGTTTTTCACATGAACACCTCTCCCCCTTTGACATCATTGAAAAAGGGTTGATGCCAAACCAATCAACTAGCTACTCCCCCTGAGCAACAACATCATCCCATCAATTTGGATCAGAAGATGTATTTGATAAGCTCACCGGATTGATGCATCCCCGCATCTCTAAGTCTTTGTCAGAGGGGTGGTGACCCCCAACTAATCTCTGAGATATTCAAAAGTATCTTTAGGCAATGATTTTCTTAGAATATTTGTAATTTGTTCCTTAGTAGATACATAAACTATTCTAATTTCCTTTGCTTCAACCATTTCCTTCAAGAAATTATACCTTATAGATATGTGTTTTGATTTGGAATGAAATACCAGATTATTTGACATATCAAGAGCAATAGTATTATCACAGTAAATAACAATAGGCTCATCATAAATTACCCTTATATCCTTCAACATTTGCTTCATCCATAAGATCTAAGTATAATTTTTTGCAGTAGCTACATATTCAGTTTCAGCAGTAGATAATGAAGTGCATGATTGTTTCTTGCTAAGCCATGAGACTAATTTCTTCCCAAGAAAGAATGCACCACCTATAGTGCTCTTCTAGTCATAAACATCTCTTGCACAATCTGAGTCTATATAGGCGCATAGTCTGAAATTATCATCCTTTGGATACCATAACCCATACTCTATTGTTCCTGCCAAATATCTAAATATTATTTTAATAGCAATATCATGATTTCCTCTTGAATTAGACTAAAATCTAGAAGCAATGCAAACAACATTCATTATATCTAGTCTAAGTTAAGTACAACAATCCACCAATCATTGATTTGTATCTAGATGGCTTCACTCTAGGAGATTCATCTTCCTTAGACAATTTGCAACCGATTATCATAGGAGTACCAATGGGTTTTAAAATTTCAAGACCAAATTTCTTAAGAAAATCTTTCAAATACTTAGTTTGACAAATGAAAATACCTTTATTAGTCAGAGTAATCTGCAAACTTGAGAAAAATTTCATCTCTCCAATCATAGACATTTCAAATTCATTTTTCATATCATTAACAAATTTCATGCATAAAATTTATTCTCCTCTAAAAATGATATCATCAACAAAGACTTCAATGATCAGTATGTCATCATGCTTAAACTTATAATAAAAGTTACTATTAGCATTACCTTTGCTAAAACTAAGTTTTGAAAGATATTTATCTAATCTAGCATACCATGCTCTAAGGGTGTGTTTCAATCCATATAAAGCTTTCTTCAATTTGCAAACCATGTCCTTGCCCTCTGATAATGAAAATCCATCAGGCTTCTCGATGTAGACTTCTTCTTCAAGATCTCCATTTTGAAATGCACATTTAACATCCATCTGATATACCTTGTAGTTCTTGTGTGCAACATAGGAAATAAATAGTCTTCCTGCTTTAATCCTTGCAACTAGAGCATAAGTCTCATCATAATCAACTCCTTCTCGTGAGTAACCTTTGCAAACCAATCTAGCTTTTTATCTTACAACCTAACCTTCCTCTTTTAATTTATTACTTAAAACCCATTTAGTTCCAATAACATTTTAATCTTTAGGCCTAGGAACCAAATCCCATGTTTTATTCTTTTCTATCTGATTCAATTTTTCTTCCATTTCTCTCATCCAATTCTCATCTTTAATTTCTTCAATAAAATATTCTGGTTCAATTTGAGAAATCAAACATACCTCTTCAACAACTAACCTTCTCCTTGTCATCACACCTTTCCTCTTAGCTCCAATGATCTGATCTTCAAAATGATTTAGCTTTAAATACCAAGGACTCTTTGGATTATCTTGACTTTGTGACTCTTTCTGCTCTTCAACAATCATCATGGAATTTTCTGATTTTACTGGAGAAACTAGATCTATTCCTTGAACTAATTTTTGTATTACCAATTCTGATCTGACAAATTCATCTTCCAGTCCATATTCATATGATTTGATCTAATTATTACCTTACTCATCCACCTTGACATTTATGCTTTCCATTATCCTATTCAATATTTTGTGATAACATCTATATGCTTTAATCTTAGTAGAATAACCCAAAAATATTCCTTCATCACATTTAGGATCAAATTTCCGTAATGGATCATCTCTTCTAATATAGAATTTAATTCAAAAAATTATGAAATATCTGACAGTAGGAGTATGACCAAACCATAATTCATAAGGAGTCTTACTGGTATCACCCTTGTTGTGTACTTTGTTGACAGCATATACCACAATATTTAAAACTTCTCTCCAATAGATATCAGATAATTTGGCTTCCATCATCATTGAGAATGTAACATCTAAGATATAATTGTTCTTCCTTTCCACTATGCCATTATGTTGTGGAGTTCTAGGTGCAGAAAATTATCTTCTGATTCCATGCTTCTCACAAAAGTTGTTGAACTCATTGGATGTAAATTCACCGCCTTGATCTAACTTTAAAATTTTTATCTTCAATCCTATTTCTATCTCAACCATAGATTTGAAAATTTTAAATTTCTCAAGAGCTTCTAATTTTCCTTTCAAAAATGCAACCCACATCATTCTAGAATAATCATCAATAAGTAACGTAAAGTATCTATCACCTTAAAAAAAATTAGTCCTTGCCAAACCACATAGATTAGTATGAATAAGATGAATAATTTCATTAGATTTATCATGTATGCTTCTAAAAGAAGTTCTAACTTGCTTACCCATTTGACAATCTCTACATGTCGGATTGTGAGGTTTGATAATCTTGGGCGAATCTCTAACAACTTGGGTTGAATTGATCTCCACTATGCAATCAAAATTCATGTGACAAATCATCTTATGCCATAGCAAACTTTCATCAATCTGATCAATCAAGCATGCCTTCTCACTGGAGTTCAAATGAAAGATATTTCCTTTAGTCTGAGTTCTGGAGGTAATTTCTAATCTAGATCTATTGATAATCTTATATTTTTCATATTTAAAATTGCAAATGAAATCCTTTATCCACCATCTAACCTGCACTCAAAATATTATGCTTCAAACCTTCAACATAATAAACATTGTCAGTATTAGTCTTACTATCCAAGGATATTGTTCCTTTGCCTTTGATCTTGCATGCCTTATTGTCTCCAAATCTGACGACTTCACCATCAAATTCTTCCAGAGTTAGGAATTTCCTCTTGTCACCAATCATGTGATGTGAACAACCAATATCTATAACCCATTCATCCTTCTCTTCAATTTTAGCAGTCAAGGATTTCTCCTCAGCATGATTTGTATCAATGATAGGTTCTATAGAATCATCCTTAATGGTAATAAAGACCCAATATTTACTAGTACTTTAATATTTACTAGTACTTTCATTATCAAATACATTTATAGGTTCATTATCATCATCATCATCATCATCATCATCAGTAATACCAAAATCATCATCACCAGCATAGTAACATGATTAGTCCTTATTCCTTCTATATCTAGGTTTTCTCTGATATTCTGGATTAGGCATATAATTTCTCATAAATCTTTCTTGATTCCTAACAGCTCTTTCAAGACATCTAGAAGAAAAATGACCAATCTTATTGCATCAAAACAATTTAAAAGGAACTTTTCCTTCATACTGACCTCCAAGTGGTCCTTTAGGGATTCTTTTGGCAATTAGGGCTTCCAACTCTTCAAGTTTTTTTTCTTCTCTCTCAATGTCTTTCAAATATTTAGCATATAACTCCTTCCAATATATCTTCTTCTTACTGGAGGTGGATGCTTTAAATGTAGTCATGTTTTAGTAGCACTTTGACCTCCTAGATCCTCAAGCTGAAAAGCAGTCAATTTCCCAAGTAATGTATCTGTAGTAATAGGGGTAATTGACATTGTCTAAAGTTCATTAATTATAGTAGCCTTCATCTTGTAAGCCAGAGGTAGAACTCTCTGTATTTTTTAAACAACCTCATCCTCATTAACATTTCCACCATATAATTTGATTCCCATGAAATAACTTATCTTCTCATCTTCTTCCATCTTCAAAGTTTCATATCTCACCCGGTAACCTTCAAGTTTTGCAATCTTTACTGCTTGGTCACCTTCATAAATATTTTTAAGCTTCAACCAAATCTGCTTTGCATTTTCCAATTCTATGAAATTCAATAGCTTCTCATTAGATAGGGCACTCAACAATGCTTCTTTTACTTTGATATCATTATCAGCTCTCTTCTACTCATCAACAAGTGCCAGTGTTCCAGAATTAGGATCATGAGGTGTAGACCCTTTTTCTACTATCTCCAAAACTTCAACTCCAAGATATCTTAGATGAATCTTCATTTGTTCCTTCCTTAATTTGTAATTTGTACCATCGATTCTAGGACTCTCCTTCCAGTAGGGATTAAATGTAGAAGTTGAAGCCATTAGATCTTCTTAATTGGTTAAGCTTCTATAGAGAGGATCTCACTTTGATACCAATTGTTAGACAGTTTTGATATCAATGGAAAACTGAGAGGGGGGGTGAATCAATTTTCCACTAGTTAAACAACTAATACAGTTTATAAACCATTTACCAGAGCACAATATACATAGCATAGTGAAAGATAAAGCATGAAATCATAGAACACAGAACACCTAATAATTTTAATGTGGAAAACTTGGTCAAGGGAAAAATCATGGTTGGAAACCCTATCCACAGTCAGATAATACTTCTACAACAGTATGTGAAATAATTACAAATGGGATTGCACTTGCAATCAGGCCAACCGCTTAGAGCTCACTACTCATCACAAAATGAAGTCTCGTTGACTTACATAAACATCGAACTACAATCCAAAGAAAATGAACTATGAAAGTAGCATCTCCTAATGCTTGATATAGTTCTGGTTAAGCACAGATGATATGACCTTGTTCGCATATAAATATCTCTTTAATAATATAGAAATAACCATACCATACTTAATTACATGAATAAGTTACCTATAAATATAGATCATCAACCTTGATAACAAGGTTGGCTAAACCCTAAACCCATAAACCATAATTACAAAAATTACATCACACAATACCACTGGACCAAAATTATGATTTACATTACAAAGCATGGACCTAATTCAAATTCCCAAACAATTATATCTGCTAGAAATCATGCTAAGACCAATATCAACATGTTTCACCAACCGATAGAAACGCTCAGTGTAATAACACAAAATAACCAACCGGATCCAAACAGGACCACCAAATCATCACGCCAGCCAATACAAAACCACCAAACAATTAGGAAATTCTTAACAGCACCTTCAGCATGTTAAGAACAATTTCCGTAAGCTAGACCAAAATCACTTAACCAATTCATCGATTATCACCAACTGATAAAGCCAACTGGTACCAAAAATATGAACTGGTAATCCACAACATAAGTGATAACTTCCAGAGCACCAAATCATGAAACAACTTAATATGATAAGCATATAATCAAATCAAATAACCATCCAAAATCAAATCCAAGGATCTGATCATACCAAATTAGAATTAGTGAAAACCAAGCCAAGCCAAAATAAGTCCAACCAGGATAACAACAGCCAACCAGGACCATCTCCAACCGAAACATAGTGTTGATATCAATGAAAACATGTAATCAATATTGCCAACACTTCCATCCACCAAAAAAATTCTCACATTGGTACAAACTTCACTCTTCAAAGGCTCCTATAAAGGTAACAAGGTATTCTTCATCCCATTTGCAACAATGTTGCATATGTTCTTCCTCACATCATGTATCACTTGTCTATCAAACTACTAAGGTCTACCCATCAATATATGACAAATATCCATAGGCATAATATCACACAAGACTTCATCATGATAATTTTGAATCGTCAATTTTACCAAATATTGTTCACTTTCTAGTATCTTATGGTCATCCTAAATCCATGCTATCTAATAAGGCTTAGGTTTTTTCAATCTTTCCAAGTTTAACTTATTCACCATCTCCTCCAGAACAACATTATATAAACTACCACTATCAATAATGACTTTACAATAATTATTAGATACCTTACATCTAGTCTTGAACAATTTAATCCTCTCTAAAGGCTCTTCATCATCTTCGGTGTGACACATTTCCCTTCTCATCACCAAAAACTCTCCATCTTCCGGTTTATTAGCTGATCTAGAGTGGTCATCTTATTCTACCAATGCAGTTCTTATACTATTCTCGGTCTTCCTACACTTGAAGACACGATGTCCTTCTCCTTCGCAGTTAAAGTACGATCCTCTAAATACTCTCATGTCTTGTATTTTGTCACCTTTTCCATATCCCTCATTCTAGTATCCATCAAGTTCTCTTCTCCTGTAAAAATTTATGTCATCCTTTTGGTATGAACTACCATCTTTACTAAATTCCTTGTCTTTGTTCTCATCAGCACAGGGTCATCTTCCATTGGTATAGCATCTTTCTCCCTGAAATATTCCTTTAGAAAACCATCCACCTCTACCTCTTTGTCTCTCCTCATGTCTTTTTTTCAACTTCTCCTCTGCGCTCAGGGGATATTGATAAGCTTATTCAACTCTCTACAACTTGATTAGACTGAGTTCATCTTGTATATACATCTCTAGCCCATTCACATACCTAGCAACTTGTTCAATCTCATCATCTGTATGTCTAGATCTGATATTCAACTTGTAGAATTCTTCAGTATACTCCTACACACTAGGTTCCTTCTTCTTTTGGTTCTATAACTTCCAGAATAAATTCACTTGATAATCAACTAGCATAAACTTTGATTGCAATTTGTTGACCATCCGCTCCCAAGATTTGATCTTTTCTTTAGGTCTTCTCTTCCTATATACCTGCAAATGTTCCCACCAAAGAGATGCATGACCTTTCAACTTAGTGTAAGCATATCTCACCTTCTTATCTTCAACAGTTCCTTCAAAATCAAAGTACTTTTACATCTCTTTGATCCAATCTAACAACTCATCCGAATCTAATTTGCCATCATAATCCGATGGACTAAAATGTAGTCTGGTATTTTCTCTTGACAATGCTCTTATAAACGTCTCTTCATCCAAATCATTTATTAGTGGATTTGCTCCTTGTTCTCTAACCACTTCTTATTCATTATCACTCACATCTTCAACATGTCGACCTCTTCTCTGGGTTGTTTCAACATCTTCCAATCGTGTTGTAATTCCTCTCAACATTTTCATCATAGAAGGGTCTACATTTCCATGTGCTCCAACACCTCTAGCATTTATTCAAGCCATCTTAACACCAGTCCTCTATAGCTGCAAGTCGGATCCTCAATCTGCCACCCTACAAAAAAATCCTTTAGGACTCCACAAACTCTAGAATGAAAAATTTCTTTGATACCACTTGCTGCAGTTACAATAGGAGAGTCCTCAAAGAGAATAGTGGAGACCATGCAGAAATATTTATACAGTAGAACCAACACAATGTGATGGAGGCAAATGCAAAATAGACATTATCATATTATGAAATTCAATTACAATTTGTTGGCAACATGCGGACCTTAAAGATTTGGCACACATACTTGATTACATACATGCTCAAGTACAATATCTAGGCTCAAGAAAGAATGTGATCCAACTCCAGACCTCCTATTCTTAAGATTTTTATTTTATCTTCTAATCACCCCTCCTAGATGCTCAATGACATTGATTTATATGATCAAGAGTGATCTGCATTGACCCAAGATGAAACATATTAAATGACCAAGTCAACCTTTCCCATTGATATCCTTCCAGAAATTCCATAGGATGAAGTGTGTACCTAAGGGAAGGTTAGCCACATGCAAAGGAATGTTGAGAATCACAAAATAAGGATCCGGAAGCTTCGGGGAAAATCCACAAGATTTGCCAATAGCAAAAATACGTCCAAGCGGTTTCTATGTTCTAAGCCAAAAAACTGTACTAGATTCCAGAAATAGCAACTTTCAGAAAAAGAATCCAAACATCCCACGAACTTAGGATAAGCTAGATGAACATGTCCATGAATAAAATCTAGCTCCATAAGATCTGGTGAGGAAATTAAATGAAACGTAGAAAGAAATGTTGAGACTGCAAAACAAGAACAAACCTAAAGGAAATATTTTTGGGATGATGCAAGATTGCCAGGAACCAAGGATGCTCCTACATCATATATGGAGCTATAGTGATCACTAGTGTGTGGTCATATGTTGTCACTTGGGTGGATAATGTGGAGGTTATTGTATCTCTTTCTTCTATTAGATGTGAAGAGCATGAGAGAGCTATTGAGACTTCTTGAGAGAGATGATTCTTGTAGTATTTTTGTTTGTAGGGTGTGCATATATTTATGGATGGTCCTTGGTACTGCATTGTGATGAATAATGATGAACAATAGATACCCTAACTAGTACTGAGAGGCAGGGGGTTAATCGGTACATACAAAAACTTCTTCGCAACTTATAATGATAACCAGTTGCCTACATTACTGGACTTAACCATCATGATACCAATTAATACATGGTAAGAATTCAGACAACTAAACCAGTAAACTGATTACTACAAATATCATTCAACACTTGATAACTAATTCATCAATAAACCTATGCATGTGTTGTATCAGTAATACCATAACTATTGTCTCTACATGCATAATCACCTAAACAAAGAATACTTAATCATCACATAAAAATGCACAACTCGTGACACACAGATTTTTCACGTGGAAACCCAAATGGGAAAAACCATGGTGGGGATGAATACCCACAAGCTTTTTTTTAACTCTTTTGAAGCTCTCTCTATTAGGAGCCTAGTCGAGTTAAAGACTTTACAATAAGCTTCTACTAGGAACTGATCCTGTTAAAGATCACCCAGTTAAGGGATGGCTATATACCCTGTTAAAGGTTGAAACCCTATTAAAGGTTACCTTGCTAGAGGATTTAAAGAACTCAATGAACTTGAGTCACTTGGTTAGAGCATTTACAGTAAGCCTGTTAAAGATACTCAACAAAGGGATTTTCCTTCTTTTGAAATAGTTAGAAGAGAACAGGTAAAACTCTGATTTGATAACAACACTATATGCCAAGGCAGATCCTTTTCAGTTCCTCTACTCTGCAATCACACTCTGCAATTTTCACTTACTAGTTTGGCAAGTATCTCATCACATAGATACATACACAACTTTTTCCAACCACTTACAATATCAAAACACATCAACCTTATAGACAAGAATTAGGTCAGTAGCATAAACCCCAAACCCTAAGCATCTTAGGTTTACAATTACAAGCGGTCCAATCTTGACCATACAAAACACTTAGCATAGAATGAAACAAACTTAAACAGATCACAAGTCATTTTGCATCATCCATTCTTTATCGCACATAGAAATCAGTAACCCATCATGCTTTCTTCTCATACTGCTAAGAAGAATGTTCATTCTTGAAATAAATAATAAATGCAGTCAATCTACACATTGCAAGATCTTCAATGAAATCCTTCACATGCACAAAACATGACGTGGCATCTCAATCTCATCCTTATTTCTTAGATAACTCATCATAAAATATCATTGGTTGCATCACACAAGCTAGATTGCCAAACCAGAAACCCTAGAGTTGAAACTACCAACCGATAGTCACACTTAGTGAAATCCCAACACTGGTTCACTACATCTCTTCATACCAGTTCACCAACTTGATCACCAATAACAACTTCCTCCAATCTTTATACCGGTTGACCTGAACTTATTGGCATCAATGACAACATACATTATTATCATATCATCATCTACCATCATATTCATTCATCAAATGCCAACACATTGTTACACTCTCTATGTGTTGTGATTGGTAGACTCGGTGTGCTTTTTATCCTTTTAAATTCGGCATTACCCATGTAGTTAGAGTTCTTTAATGTGTTTGGTCTTCATTAACTGGTTTGCACATGGATCTTCAGGTTGCAGTTTTTAGGTTGGTTATATTGGTGGCATGAGTTTTCTAATCTTGTATACTTTTGAGGTATGGGTGATTAGATGGATTATCACTTTCTATGGGTGTTATTTTCTGTTGCATGTGTTTATCAGTTGGATGGGTGTAGTCAATTTTGTTTGTTGTTTTGGCTGGTGCATTACTTGCTTTCTGGAGGATTACTTCATAGTTGTGTTCTAGTGTTGGATTTTAAAGTTGATATTGTTGGTGCTTCTATATAGCTTGTGAGCATAATGAAGTGGTAATAGTATCTTGTAGCCTTTGATATCATTCAGACTTTATGCTTGTGTTCTTTGGATTGGTGCATTTTCACCTTGGCTTGTTCTTTTTTTTTCATAAGTGGGATGTTGGAGGATGAAAAGGATTTTTTGCTTGAGATGGTGGACATCTTGAATGTTGTTCAAGGTGCCTTTATGGAGCATGAGAACATTTTTAGGATATATGTGCAGACCTTGTAATGAGATGAATCTTGTATGGTCTTTGTCTTGTGGGAGATTGTTGGGATTAAGGTGTCTAAACCTCAGGACTCCCAAGGATATTATTTAATTAATTAAATGGTTCTCTAAGCTGATTTTATTTGTTTAATAGAATATATCAAGTTTCCAAAGGGATAAGCTTAATTCTTGGGCAAGGGGGAAAGTTTTTGTGCATATTGATTTATCATAATCTTAGGTGGTTAGAATAAAAAGTTTCTTTGTTGATAACAATAAACTATTTTGACAACTTTTTATGAAGACTGGAGAGCCAACACTTGTGGTTTCTTTTTTACAATAAAAAAAAGGATCAAAGAAAAAAAATTTATTTATCTTTTCTTGGAGGCTAAGTTAAGGAAGGATTTTATTTTCTTGGAGATTCATTCTCAAGAAAGAAGATATTCTTATGGAGATCAACAACTTGGATGATTTTGGAGCCATTGATTACAGTTCTTTCTTCAACTTTTTTGCTTTGTTGAAAATGTAGGCTACTTTCTTTGGCACCTAACTTGTAAAGCATTATATGCTTGTGTTGTATTTCATTGTAGAAGTAGGAAAAGGTGATTATTATAGAGCTTCGTATATATTGTTTGTGTTCCTCCAAATAAGAGAAAGATGTAGTCTTCATGTTAAGGCTATGAGCCTACAAGTGTATTGTAACTTTTTATTGCAATTAATATATTTGTTCTATGATTTGGAGAGTGGGGTTTTATGCCCCAAAATAATTTTTTGATGTATATTGGTATTTATTCTCTTTTGTACAATTCTTCTTTCTTTCATTTTTTAAAGTATTAATTTACATATCGTTATGTTGTTGAAATTTATATATACATCTATGAGTTGAACTATCTTTCCTCAAAGGGTTAATGCAATAGGAAATTAATTATTTGTTTCTTCTCTAAAGCCATAGTAATATGTTCTCAAATCATGATAATGAATAGATAATTAAAAGAAATAAAAGATGTGTATGTGTATATCTATATGTGTACATGTATTTATACACATACACATACACATGCACATGGACATGCACATGCAGATGCACATATACATACACATACACATACACATACACATACACATACACATACACATACACATACACATACACATACACATACACATACACATACACATACACATACACATACACATACACATACACATACACATACACATACACATACACAGATAATTCACAAATATACATGCACACACATACACCTACACATATACCCCACACCACCTGTCAAAAGAGAACTCAAACCATAAATGAAATCTACTAAAATATAACTCTCCATGACTCTTGCACTGAACTAGAAACCACCATAGTCATAATAGAAATTTGTCATAATCTCAACATAGCAACATATGACACTATTTCTCAAAACTTGAGGACTTCCAAAGTGTGTGAAAAATAAAATAAATAATTAAATTAGCATGTTTTTACTCTAAGGTTATTTATACATATACATATACACATTTACATACATGTACACATACGTATACGTATACATATACACATACTCATACAAATACCTTGATATTGATAGAGAGTAAGCAACAAACATAAAAAAATGCTTTGGAAAACTGTTGACATGTCAATCCTTCAGCAATGAACTATCAAAAGTTATTACAATTTTAAGAAATATCAGTATCAAACCTTCTAGAAAAAATATATTTTTCTAATATGACATAGTCCTTGAACATCATATGCTACATCCTCTATCTAGTAATTCTCATGTATCATATCCCCACATAATCATCCTCTCATAATGTACATTAAGAAATCCACTATCATTTTATTCCTATCACTAGACTTGGTTCTCCCTTATCATCGGTTCTAATATTTCAATCAAACTATCCAAATGTGCCCCAAGAATTTCATGAACTCTAAAAAAAATCAATCCAAATGCAATAATTATAGTCTATATGATCCTGCTATCTAATATAAAACATCATGCAAAAAATCCCTTGGATTTGTTCCCAACCTTTCTACAAACCTGGATCCATTTTAGCTACATTATCATAATTAACATATTTCTTTCCTAGTCATCACATCAATATTTGGTTACATTGTTCCCACATTATCAATAAATAAAATATCTTTTATCTTGACTAGGTGCAAAGCCATCTTTGTATTTGTACCATTGTGTATCCTCCCTTACTTTCTTCAATGTATGTTTATTGATTTATTTTTTAACTTTCCTTACATCATATATCACCCCTAAAAATCAAATACCATATTATCCATCATTACCATCACATGTAATTTCAAACCTTCAAACAACACATTTTAAATGTGCGGTTTGAATACAAAACAAAAGAAATATTCATCAACTTGATAACATAAAATTAAAATATTAACTTTTCATCATGAACTTTTTAGTATCATCCATCACTTATCTTGAATGGGATATTTCCTTCCCTAAATTAGACATCATCCTAATCCATCTTTTAATCCTTTTTACACCTTGGAATATAGGATAACACTATTATCCATTAGCTAACAATTCTTTGTCCTTTTTGTAGTTTTGAAATAGAGGAACAAGATCATTAGACTAATCAATGCAACCTAGAAGATCAACATCCTTCATGACATTAGAACATTAATAGACCTATCTAACATTCCCAAGGTAGAGCTAGGTGCTTGGATTTTATTCCTATTTGGCAAAAGATTGAGATAGTGATGTGTGTGTAAATTAGCTAGGCTAAAAATGAAAAAATAACTAAATTTGATAGAATACAACAAATATAGCATGAAATGCAAAAACAATGAGGAAGCCAAGAAGAATTTGACACTAAAATCTAGAGCTAATTTTGTTTGAGAGAAGCACTGGGTGCTTGTGTCTTAAGGTGACTAATGTAAAGAAGGTGACTAAAAATGAAATAAGGACGCCTTAAACACCAAAGGGCAAAAACTTGGGGAATCACTCAAATTTCACTATTGAAAAAAACCTAATTAATACAACAGATTTGAACATTTTATATATGAATTTTAGAAAAATAAATTGAATGAAACCAAAATCATTTGGTATGAAAATAGATTTGTTAATGGTGAGGATAAGATAAATGATGAAATCAATAATATTAAGTTGTGTATTTTAAATGCTTCTCTTTATACTAAAAAATATGATTGATACATTTAAAGACATCTATTTAAATGCCATGTCATATAAATTGATTTGAATTCCTCCATGAGTAAAATTATGGTTATAAGATATATTTAATTGATGATAAGTCTCATGATATAAAAGGTTATGGGGATATAAATTATCTAATATACATCTGAGACTATTTGAAAATGTCTTGTATGCCCTTAACATAAATAGAGGTTTAACATCTATTGCAAGAATTATAAATCAAGTATTAAGAGAAACTAAATAAAATAGCTAGTTAAATAGATTGGTATTTATTTATTTTTCTTAGATGAGGAGAGAATAAACTCTAGATGAATAAATATCTAGCATTTAATTATCTAAAAAAATGTGTACTTCCACTCTAGTCAATAGTAAATCAGTGAGATAAAAACAAAAGGAGTTGAGGAGAAATAGAGTGTGCATTAATCTAGTTTAGCATTAGGAAGAGTGTGAAAGGCACTACATACATTTGAAAGATGATAGGCCACTAAAGAGTGAATTTTTTTCTTTTATTTAATGAATTTGGATGTCATTAATGCACCTAGGAAAGGGAACAAAAGTTGTATCTATTGAATTGTGGGAAAATTAATTTGATACATGCACATGGTAGTGCAATGAGTGTGAAATTTCATGGCACATGTGAAGAACTTTTGCATGTCTATGGTATTCATGGTCAGTGATGTATAGGCATAGCACATGTGCTAAAGGAAAATCATACATGTAGAAATGAGGAATCGTATGTACATTTGAGTAGTTACATGAAGAGGCCACACGTGCACTACAAAAAGAGGATGCATAGGAAAAGAGGAAAGGCGTTTCACGTCTCCATCACCGACGCCCTCATCTATTACAAAGACAAGAAAAAGAAGACAAATTCTCCAAAATTATCATCGCCGACGGACTAAATTATATCGAAGATTTTATTATAATGTTTCTCTCGTGGACAGCATTATAGGGAACTTATTTGAAACGGAAGTAACGAGGAAGAACACTATCAAACAAAGAGTTAATTTGACTCGGTTCGGAGTTCTAGTTAATTTGACTCGGTTCGGAGTTCTTTTGTTCATATATAGTTATATTTTCGCAGGATTATGCTCTATGGTATTTAGTAAAGTTTCATTCTACCCATTTAGCGGAGTTTTCATTTCTACCATGTTCAGCCAGCGAGGGAAGCAATACCAAAGAAAACAAGAGAAGATACATTTCTACCATGTTCAGCCAGCGAGGGAAGCAATACCATTTCTAACAAGAGAAGCACAGTTACATTTTCCGAGAATTATGCACAATCCCCGTGGCACTTGGCAGAATGATCTCAATTAAGTTCAAAAGTGGCACCCAAATTGTTCCTGTGTTTCTGTCATTTTCAGCCTGAAGATATTCAGCATGCTAAAGGACTCTTTGCTGACCCATTTTCCTGGCATGAAGAGAAAGGAAGATACACCTTGGAAGAATGCGCTCAACATTGCTTAATTTAATGTGAGTCAAACCACTGATGGTAAGGAGTGAGTGTAAAATACTGTCGAGCACTTATCCTTAACAACTTTCTTCTGCACTTTCTAATTTCATCATTTTGGGAACGTATCTCATGTTAAGCTAAGTTTGTTTTGTTCGTTTCTCTGTTCGTTGTTATGTTTTAGTGAGGAGGAGAGGGTCAGATCTTCGATATCTCGTTCTTCCACCGTCCATAAAATGAAAGAAAGGGATTCATCTATCTTTATGGTTTTTTCTTTAAATTTAATTAATTTTATTGATCATATTTCATATAGTAGTGCAATAGAATTTATTTTTTTAATTTTTGATTGATATAATGTTCATTTTTAATTTTTATTTTTTTATATATAGTATAGTATTTAATGGAAACAGCTATTGGAGCATTCAAATTAGTTTTTCAATGATGTTGTAAAATCAAATGATAATCTTGGTCTTAAAAAATTAAAAGAACTTTGTTATTTTTGTTTAAACATTTGAAATAAAAAGTTATTTGGGTTATCAATAGCATTAAAAGGTGTTATTATTAATTACTAAGTCGACGTCTATATTTATAATTATAGTTATTGTATATATATTTTTAAAGTTGTTATTTGAATATTATTTGGTTGATAAAGTTAGGAACATGTGTTCTAATTAATTAAAGCGGGATTGGCTTGAACCTTTTACATAACCGCTTAAGAGCAACTACTTGGAGCACATGAGGAGTGCACGCCTAGCCAAAATACTACAGTAGACCATAAAAAGAAAAAATCCAACAACTAAACAGGATAGAACCACTAAATAGAGATACAAAAAATAGACAAAACAACCAACCACTTGCCAAAGACATGAAGGAATGGTCTATTGAGTGGGGACAATATCAGCCATTCATGGCATAAAAAATTAACTTTCCCATAATATGGACATTTTTTGTTAGAATATCTCCTAGAGGCTAGAGTGACCAAATATGGAGTAGCCTTGATAGTAGAGGTGAGGGGGTTCGACGCCATCGAAGAAAACTTCAGGGGTCTCTTCCTCTCTACCTTCCTCCATTCTATCTCCTCTAAGATTTCATGTAGATAGGCCAAATTCTTCATCCCAATTTCTTGGGTCAAAGTAATCATTTCCTCTACCTTTCTTTTTAGAGCCTCATGATTTTCCTTTAGCTCAATCACGTATTTCTTCTGATCCCTCTAAGCAATCTTTGCATTAAGATCCTTAAGCTTCTCCTCCATAATCTCCCATATATTTTAGTATCTTGGCCATGTCATTGACAACCTTCTAAACCCTCTTAGCATTTTCATCTAGTGCCCAACTGTCACCATGAGCCTCTGCCTCAACCAATACTTTTAGCCTATTAATCTTCTTGTTGGCCACATTGAACTAGGAGAGGAGCAAATGAATGACTATATCTTGTCTATCAACCACCTCTACCAGCCTAAAAAATTTCTCAGCTAGATCAAGAAAGTCAAGATTTGGGGTAGAAACACCGTGGGCCAATGAAGATGATTCTAACAGGGGGGTGAAAGGGGCTTTCTCATCAAAATTAGCTAGAGACAAATATGAAACCCTGGCTAAGGAAGAATCAGAATCCTTAGAATTCATTTCCTCCATAGAGTCCACCACATCAACTTCCTTAGAATGGGGGAAAGGGTTTTTTTTTATTTAGCTCTAAGAATAGGGTTGCACAATGAAGGGAAAAGTTTGGTCTTTGACAAGGAAGCCAAATTGGGATCAATTTTCCAAATAGAGGCACCAGAAAGCTCCACAACTAGGTTAGAGATAGACATGGGGTTAGAGGAAATTGAAGGGGTTGCACTAGATGGAGTCAAAACCAAGAGAAATTTGTAAAGCCTCAAGATTAAGCCTTGCTAGAGAGGGAGAGAATTCTTAAAGTTTTAGACCTAATAACTAACTTAGATAAAGATGAACAAACTCAAAATGGGAAATTTATTTTCATGCCATACCTGAAATGGTTTAGCATGGGAAAGAACTACGTGTGGAATCTTTTGAATCTATCGTCCGCTGTGAAATACTTCATAAGCATGAGAGTTTCATCCTTCTAAACCCTAGGAAGGTTTTCTCTATTAGAACCACTTTGCAATCTCAAGACACCTTTTCCTGACTTAAAGAACCTCTTGAAGTTGTCTTTATAGGTCCCCTTTATCTTTTTGGGAAAAGTCACTTCCTCCAAAGATAAACAAGTAATAGTAGTGACATCAAATGTTAGAATACAACAAAAGGAAATGTGAAGCATTATAAACAATTGTGCTAAGAGGGATAAGTGGAAAAAAGGATGGAGTAGATAGACGAAAGAGCTAGGGTTTCAGAAGAGGAAGCTTCTAGAGAGAATGATTAGGATGACGAGACTGATGGTGAGGATGTGGCTGCCCCCCTTGGCTTGTTCCTGTGTGCAGATGATGTGGCTGACTTTCCTTTTCTTGGGGTTTCTCTTGGTTGGAGTTTGGGTCATGCCTGTTTTGGGTACAGAAATATAGAGGGAGAGGATGTGTTTGTCCTTGGTGTTTGTTTGTTCTGCTACCCCTGTGGACCTCGTTGGCTTGGGAATGTTGTATTCTTGGTTTATTCCCTCATCTCTATTCCAAGGTTTTCCTATAGCAATGATTGGTGGGTTTTAGATGGAGTTGAGATGGAGGAATGTGCACTTTGTTTCTTTTCAGTGAATGGGAGCCGAAGGGGTGTTTGGGACCCTGGTGGTGTTTTTCGTTCATGTCAAAGGTTGTGCTCCCCCTTTATTTTTTATTTTGGTGGTTTTCTTTCTGTCTAGGGTTTGGGCTATGGGACTGTAGGGGGTCTCAAGCCCTGTTTATGGATTTTCCTTGACTGTCTCCCCTTTCTTGTTTGTGTCACTTTTATCTCAACTCTCTAGATTATTTTTAGTCTGTCCTTTTGAGGGTATTGGAGATAATTGGTCTCCTATTGAGGTGAAGACGGAGGTTGTCGGGGGAGGCCATTGTTTTTTTGTGCATTGGATGACCTACTTCTGAAATTGTGCTTATGGGTTCCCCCCCCTTCATCCCTATTCAGGCGGCAATGCTGGGGGGTCTTATTTTCTTAGATTTGTACATTATCTCTCTATTTCTGGAGGCTCTATTTACTAAGAATTTAGTGGTTTATTTGTTTTTTACTCTTGGCTATTCGGTTTCTTTCCTTATTCTCCTATAGAGGTTGAGATCTTGGTGGTGCTTATTTTCTTAGGAGCTATCTAGTTCATGCCTCTTATTCAACTAAAGGTTATGGGTGCCTTTTTAAAACCTTTTGTTCCAGCTAAGGGAAATGAGTTTTTTCGTAAGGTGATGGATTTTGTTCTACAGTCAAAAGTTGTTCTTCTTGTTGGCTTTGTCTTGGTGGTTATGGGTGCCACTTCAATACCCATCTCTTCAGATTGTGGGAGCTTGGTTTTTCTTGAGGCAGGCATTTTTTTCAGTTGTTGGATCTATGCTTTCAAGTTCTTTTCTATCTTCTCCTATAGAGGTGGAGATTTCAGTGATGCTTGTTTGCTTAGGTGGTGTTATTTTAAGGCCTCTGCTTCAGCTCAAGGTGGTTGAGGGAGCCACTTCAAAACCCTTTTGTGTGGTTATGGGAGCCACTTCAAAACCCAGTTCTAAGTTTAGGGAAGCCTTTCAAAATCCTCTTGTTTCTTTTCATCTTGTTTAGTCTGTTATGTCTAATCTTGTCTAGCTGGAAACTGATAGTTTTCAAGGGGCCAGCTTAGACTGTGGTTGTTTTTGGTTATGGGCTAGACTAGATTTTTATTATCTGGATTCTTTTTCTTAGGTTAAGGGAACTGTGAATATCCTTGGTTTTTGGCTAGGGGTTCCTGTTAACCCTCATCACTTATTCATAAGTTTGAGGTTGTAGCCTAGCCGATGTGGCCAACATGTTTTGTATTGATCATATCTTAAGTGTTTGCCCGACTCTTTCTGCCTGTGGCAATGCTCGTGTTTGGTTGGCTTTTGTTAGCTCAGCTGTGTTGGGGCTGCTAATTTTCATGGTTTATTTTCTATGGTAGTGATGTACTATGGGTTCTAGAGCTTGGTAAAATCTGAGGGTTTTGGGTCCCTTCAAAACCTATTGTAAGAGGTTTCGAGTCCCCTCAAAACTTGTTTTTCCCATAATAAAAAAAAAAGTAATAGCAATGACAGTCTTCGTAAAGACCACAAAATCCACTCCCCCAATTTTTACTTCAACTTTCTCCCATGACTAGGAAAATTGTTCAAGAGGGCTAGGTCAAAACCCTACATCTCTTCCACATAGTTAGGAATATGTGTTTATCAAATTTTAGATTATATAATTCATTTTTAAAAATTTGTCAAGTATAATAATTTTTAAGAAAATTAAAGGTAAATGATATTTATATTTGCTACTACATATGTTAATTTTTAAAAATATCCAAGACTAATATACATGTGTATATTTCTATGCATTTCAATGTTTAATGTTTATTTATTATTATAATTTTATTTTTATACAATTGCAAGGTTTTCTTATTAATACTAATATTTATTAATGAAATGCATTATTAAGTACTAAATATATTATTAAAAAGTAAAAAATGTTAATTTAATGATCTTGCCTATGCATCTATCCAATATTCTTAATTATGTGCAACTGATCATATTTATTAAATAATTAAAATAAAAAACCTTATGATCATATTTATTAAATAATTAAGTTATGTTCTCATTCTTAATTGATCAAAAAAATATGATTACATGTGCATTGAAAATACTACATAGAAAATACAAATCTTGTCCTATAGAAAATCATTCTAAGAAAACATTTATGGTTAATTCTAGGAACATAACATTATATTAATGATTATTTTTATATGAGCACAACTAGGTAATTGCAATGCTTAACAATTGTTTCCTCTTTTTCTATTCTGATATTTATGATCATTTTAGGCTTATTAGCAGGGGCCCCTAGTTACTAAGATTGAATGGACTCTGCCTTGCTAAATGCTCCCCTAGATTCAACCCTATGAATGACTCTAAGTTCTTGGTTTGGGTCGAATTACTAGATCTATCACTAGAGTTTTGGGCTGAAAAGATCCGTATGTCCATTGCCTACTCCATCGAGCAATTGTTTGCTACTGACCCTATTACTAAATTCATGAAGCATCTATTATATGTGAGATATGTGTTTTAGTGGAAATGAATAAAATATCCCTTCTCAACTCACCCTTTCTTCCAAGTATGGCACATTGGTGTAGGTTATTGAATTTAAAATTTCATTGATTGTTTGTAACCAATGTAGTCAAGTGAGTCATGATTTCACTAGTTGCAAGATCAATAAGAACAAAGAATTCATTTAAAGGAAAAAGAAACAAAACTCTTTCATAATGAAGTTCACTTTCCCTAGTAGGGGTGAAAAATTAATGCAAAATAGGGGGAAATATCCTTCAAAGACTAACATTGCAAAGGTGCACCAATGATTTAGCTAGAGGTTCTTTGGATAGTCATAAGAAAAGGTGCTTGGGGAAGATTGATCACCCTTATATCACTAGCATGGAGGAGCAAATGATGGATAGTAGTAGGGCCCCTCATATGCTAAATCCTAATGATGTTTCTTCAGAGTCTCCTTATCTCAAGAAAATAAGTTTGGGGAGAATAACCCTGATTCTAAAATTAATAAAAAATCTCTATAAAACATCTTTAAACCACCCTAACTTTTCTTGGGTTTCTCATTGCAATAGTTGTCTATTTTGATGTCTAGGTGGGCTCTCTTTGTTTTGGTCGGTTTCTTCCATTGTAGTTTTGATATTGACTTATTTGGTTGCTCCTTTGTCTTGTTGTGCTTACTACTACATCTCCTAATGCAAAAGTTTCCTGGTCCTTTCAAATCCCAACATATCTTAGCTAAAAATATGATATCAAAGAAAAATATAAATAGTTATGATGACACACAAGATTGAAAGAATTTAACATATAATTAATACATAAGACATCACATTATTTTAGTGGCATTATTTTAATTTATGACAAACAATCATGAAAAAAAAAAAACTTCTATTAGATTATATTTTTAATGATTAATTTGGAAGTAAATTCCATAGCATATGCTATTCAATTATAATTCTTCTATATTAGGCTATTGTTCAAATGAGAAGGATGCTTTTAGTTTTAATATATTTTGAAGGATAATAGTGGATATTAAAACAACCTTCTCTATATCACCAATATCTATTACAACACTTTCTAATATTAACCCTTGTGATTTGTGCATGTTTAAAACCCATGCTAATTTGGCAATGGTGTGTGTATGATTGTTTCTTTTAACAATTGACATTGGGACAATTATTGGGTTATTAATCTTCCATTGAACATCTCTGTACAACAATAAAATCCTATAATTAAACAAAATGGCAATGGTGGTAGTTAAATATCTTGGTAATGAGCTATGCTTTTTACAATATCAAATATTTTGTTAATGAAGCAAACATCGAGCAATAAATTATACATCAACATTATGCATTGGTCAACACACATTAGAACCATTATGTGCTTCTATATCTTGATATGTAGATATACTATATGCAAATAGTGTGCTGAAAAGGTGCAATCACTCACTATACAACTTCATTTTACTAGTTGAAAATTATACATGAAAAATCAAATAAGCCTACCACTAATATAAACATTTTATCTTAACATATTAAAAACCACAAGAGAATATAAACAATTAAATACACAAATGTGTATCCAGCCTTCAAAATGCACCAAAGATCTATTATAAGATATTAGTAATTGATGCTTTCTAAAGAGTGAATAACCCTTCCCATCATCATGATGATCAACAAACATTTCTTTAAAAAAGAGAAGAGGAGAGGAGAGGAGAGGAGAGGAGAGGAGAGGAATCAATTTACCTCGTCGAGGTTTCCTAACCAATCCAAATCCCGATATTTGCAAAGAGAGCCAAATGTAGTTGTGAATCCTTTCATTCTTCTTTCATTAATTTTCTTCCTTTATTGGGGTCCAAAGTTCAAACCACTTGATGCCATCTGGTTGCATCTGCCACTATGAGTAGAGATCAACCCACGAATGACCCTAGTCCCTCTACTTCTGCCAAACCCTCATCTCAACGGCCATGTTCATCCATCTTTGATTGCTGCGCTTTCTTTTCTCCGCTCTTTTGGTTTAGTCCGGCCAATTCAGAATCAGCTACTCCTGTCTCTAATGGTCAACCAACAAATGTTTTTGAGGAAGTTGCACCATCTGGGACATCAATGTCAGCGGAAAAGCTACCGTATAATGTATTCATTAATCATCGTGGCATCGACGTGAAAAAAACGCTCGCGAACCCCCTCTATAATTCTCTGAGTGGCATGGGATTTAGGGATTTTCTGGATTCAAAGGAGCTTGAATTAGGGGAGTTCTTGCCTACAGCACTAGAAACGGCGATGAGCAGTGTTAAGCTTCATATAGCTATCTTCTCACCGAATTACGCACAATACCCCTGGTGTTTGGAAGAGCTTTCATTCATGCTCACAACTGGCACCCAAATTGTTCCTGTTTTCTATCATGTTCAGCCTGACGATGTTCGCTATGCTAAAGGAGCCTTCGCAGACGCATTTTCCACGCATGAAAAGAAGGGAAGATACAGCAGAGAAAAGCATCAGGACTGGAAGGATGCGCTCTACATTGTTTCCTTTCTTGTGGGTGAAATCGTTGATAGTAAGGAGTGACTATAAAATACTGTCCAGAACAAATTTTCACTTCATTTTTTGAAATTTTGGGAATATATGTCATTTTAAGAAAGGTTTGTTTTGTTTCGTTTCCGTGTTATTGTGTATGTTTTAGTGACGAGGAGACGGTGCTGAAGTGTATTGTTAATTTTGTTTTGAAAATAAAATCTAAAGAAGCCTCTTCAATCACAGTTTCGTGACCGAGGTAACTTTGGATAATTAGATCGCAGTAAATTATTTAGACCTAGTTATTGTGATTTTTTTTGTTGCTACTATTTTTCTTAATGTAGGTAAACATGCATGATGGTGTTATTAAAGATTAGTTAATCTTCAATGGTTTAACTTTTAAAAATATTTAATATTTTATAAAATTAAAAGCTAAAAATGATGTCTGTTTGGAACTGTTTGACAATAAATTATCTAACAATAATATATCTTTAGTATCTACATATTTATCTACAAAATATAACTAACAAATATTGTACATGTGGATATATTAAGTACATCTATTGGAGTGAATATTTGAATTTTCTCATACTCATATCACATACCCTTGGATTGTAGAAATTCTATCTCACCTAGATGTTTAGTAAATACATTAGCCACACTAGCCTTTGTGTAACAATACATCAATTCTATCGCTTGTGAAAAAATCATTTTTTCATACAAAATTATGTTGAGTCTCAATATATTTTGATCTAGCTTAATAAGATTGTTTACCAATTTTAATGAACTTGACTGTGACATACTTGATTAAGTTGGTCCTTCTTGTTTGCGTCTCATATCTTCAAGAATACATCTTATTCAACCAATATAATAGGTGGTACTCCATAATTCTTTGTGCATGGCTTTGGTAGAGGATAAGAAAATAATGGGTTTTCTCTTGTTACTCCAAGGCACAATACCTATTCTTATATTAGTTCATAACTAGCGGTGGATTTTCTATCACATGAATCTTTAGCCCAATTAGAATCTAAATAGCCTCTCAAATCAAAATTAGTGGTTCACGCTAAGTATTAGATGACTCTCTCCTAGTGAGACTTAAGAAGTTTAACCATAAATTGGTTAAATATGCTAACTAGATATATAATTCAATTTTTGTCATGGTTAAGTAGTTCAAACTACTCAATCAAATGTCTATGCAAATTTCTATTTACTTCATTTTATTTCATCATCATTGAAAACCTAACAATGTATTCTAATGAAGTATATAATAGCTCATAGTCATGTATATCATACCTTTGGACCATTTTCTTTTCATAAGTAATTTGACTAGATCTTTGTCTTCCTAATTTATGAAACATCTAGGTTGAAAAGGGATCTTAATATTATAATTCAAAATACACCATAGTTCTAAACTCTTTGAAATAATTAAAAAATCTACTTACTTTTCAAACAATAAAAAACTATCATCAAAAAATATGATAAAGTAATAAGATCCCCCAAACGGATTGGTTTTCCATAGGATCAAACACATAATTATGTATTAATTCAATAATATTTTTTTACCTTATATAGGAAATTACTTCCTATGTTGCTTTGATAATGTAAACCATCACAATTAATATGGTCATTCTTAAAAATTAGAAGACCTACAACCCTTTCTTTTCTTTGTGGAGAGACAAGATCTCTGGGATTCAAGTATCCGTACCTCATTTGTGATAAGTCTTTTATTAACACATATGTAAATGTTCATTTACATATCATTTAGTACTGATCTTTCCTATCCTTAAGTTTAAAACATGTCTTTGAGAATTCAAAGTTTAATTATTGATTTGTAAATTGTAAACAAGATATTAAATTCTTCTTACTTTTTAGAGTGTACATTCTTATATATCTATTATATAACATAACAATTACTTCATCATAACCTTTTAAATCATAAGACCTATTATCACTTAGATATATCTTACTATTGCCACTTTGGTTACAACGGAATAAATAAACCAATATGTATTAAGTGACATGTCAATAGATGACCCTAAATTTATTAACAAAGGATAAAAATGGTCTCTTTTAGTATAAAGGGAATCACATGAAATATACAACTTAATATTATTGATGTCAAGATTCATATTATCATCAACATTAACAAATATACCTTCATATTTATTATATCTGGATTCATTGTCCAAATATACCATATTGATTAGAATTTCTATTGTTAGTTACATTGAAACTTGCTCGATGCCCCATTGTTATACCCTTTTTTATTATGTTTATCTCATTTGAATTTTTCTCAAATTAATTTTTTTGGATGGAATCTTGTCTCTAATCATCAACGTTGAATCAACAATTTGAAGTATACTATTTGCATGCTTTCTTGTTCTCTCTTTTAAGCATTCCAACTAGGTTATCAAAAGAAGTTGCTTGTATCCTTACAACCAAACTAGTAATGAGAAATTAACATTAAATATAATTTCATTCAAAGTAACAAAAATCAAATTACTCGTGCAATTGGGCTTTTGAATGTTGGGTTGCTTCTAATTCAATTTGTGTGACAACTCTTTCAAATGGGCATTTCTTATTTTCAATGATGACGGGTCCAATGTTCTTTAGGGACGCCCTTTTTTTCTTGATAAGTCATTTTTGTTTCTTACAAAATGGTTTGTTGGTTTCTATGTTACAAATTTTAATGTTATACCTATCTAGGTTCCTCTCCTAGTTCTCCCTCTATAATACTAGGATAAATTTACCTTTCATGATATTGTTGATATTTTTGGTTAGTTCATTACCATGGATGAGATTAATAAATCTAGAACAAGATTTATCTTTGCTATATTTCTTGTTTATAGTGAACCGGGCTTTGATTTTCCTAACATTGTAAAGTTTTACTTTAGAATGGGTGTTTAGGAACATGATGTTCATTCTGAGTCCTCTCATTTGTTTCACTTCTACTTTTTTGGGTGGTATTCCTTTTTTTGTCAAGAGTTTCCTATGTGTTATGTCAATATTTGTTTCTCATACACAAATCATGCTATTTCTATCAATTCTTCCATTGAAGATAATTCTCCTTCCATGTTGGGGGCTAATTATTTGATAGAGAAGAAGTAGTGATTGACCACTTTTATGTGGGAAGAAGAAAACCTACCATTGTGGTAGAGTTAAATCCTAAAATTTTAAGACCTTTCCCTAGTTGGAGGCCTTGGTTGAAGATTGAATTTGTTGTGTGTCCCTTTACCCTTTTGTAGTTGTTTGTTTCTTACTTGACTATCAGTTTCTATCTCACTCTTTGTGAGACTTGTTTTATCTTTTTCTTATCATTTTTCCTTTCTTGTGTTGAAAATTGTAGAGAAAATTATTCTGCTAATCATACAACTTTGTAGGATTTAAAAACATAAAATAATGTATTGATTATTATCTGATAAATGTTGCATTGCTGCACATTAGCTATTATAGATCTATTATTTCTCCATATAAGTACCAAAACTCACGGAAAAGTAACTTCTCATCAACTAACAATTTATTTAACTATTTCTTAATCTAAACTAAAGCTACTGTAAAATTCTCTAACATTCCCCCAACTTATTACATTAATCTGAACAAGAGTGAAACATTTCAAGGGTTGAACACAACCCTTTTAGAGACTTTGATGAATCACCTTAACCAATCCTCCTCACTCACCTAGGAAACATTGAATTGAGTGCATCAATGCATCTCTTGAGTGTACAACCTACAAAAATCTACACAACATCAAAGAACGTAAAAGTGTTCCCACTGTCCATGCACAATGAGATACATTTCCTCTAAAATTCCACATCTCCTTCGAGTGTATTTAATACCTCCTTTAGTGTTGCACATGAGACACTTTTCCTCTAAAATTTCACATCTTCTTCGAGTGTGTCTAATGCATCATCAAGTGTTGTGGGAACAATTCCTCCTTTGTTGTACAAATTACCAACCAAATGTATATACATGAGACACCTTTCCTCCCAAAGTTCATATTTCCTTTGAGTGTGTCTAATGCCTCTTCAAGTGCTAAATCACCAACCAAATGTTAACATATGAAGTAGACCCACACAAAAAATCTAGCCACCCTTGCTCCTTGAAGGGACACATAATACCAAGCCCCCCCTTTTCTTTATGTACACAAATGTAAAAGGACGTTTCTCATGCATTGAATCATCCCTAAGAAAGAAGCTAGCTTGGAATGATAAAAAATCTCCTGCCTCCATTACCTCCAACCTCTATGAGATCCTATTTTACATTATCCATTTGATGTTACATGTGAATCTTGGCAAGCCTTGTGAAGTGTAGCATTAGAATATCTAACATCAATCATAAAATCTCCATGTCCACATGAATAAGGGGTTGTAGTCATTCTTAGAAGAAGAAATGTGTTGGTTTAAAACAAGAATGCACCCTTTATATTAAAATTTTGAATTTTGACCAAACAAAATATTTGATAAATGACCTCAAAGAGAAAGACGAAATTTCTACTAACTGCTACACAGTTATTTTTAACAACTCCCCTCCATGACTTGGAAAATGATTAAGCAATATTTCTCTAGTAATTGTAAATGGATCTTTAGAATAACTTTTAACCCAATCACTCTTGTTTGTGAAGAAGACTTCCCAACCACACAATAAGTTTTTATCTTTTCAAACAACTTGTGTCTCATGGTGTCTTCATAATATTTCAATCTTTGAAACACAGTAAAATAATCATGCAATGAAAAATGGAAACTTACATGATATGATGAAGAAAACCCTTACGCCCTCTTATGCTACTGTCTTCTCCTTTCTTTGGCAAATCTTCACACCTATTCAATCCTGACCTGTGCTTCAGGAATCAAAACACCTCACATCCTCCACATGCAAATATAGAAAGATACTGAAAAGGTACCAACCAAACCAAAGAAAATAAAAATCGAATCTGCCCACTTTCACGACTCTACCCACTTTCACGCTTAGATGCTCTAGTCACAAATGGATTGCAGACAATGTATTGATTCTGCAGATTTAAAGAAGGAAAAATCAGATCTTTGTCCACAACTACATAAAATTTGTGCTCCGCCTTGATCTGCACAATCCTAAGTAGACTTCTTTGACAGCACTAGGCATTCGTTAATCTATAAAATGTCATGCCAAGTTCTCTACGTGGAATAGTCAAGCACCTATTTGTCGTCTACTTCCAAAAATGCAACCAATGGATTGCATTAAATTTAAAAATATGATTTGCCAAAATAGATAATGCGGCCTTGTCAATTCAGTGGCAAAACACAAAAATGTGTAGACGAAAATCTCTGTTTACCCAACGCCTGAACTAGACAGTCATTATCCATGATAATCGAACACTCCATTGTATATCTTCAGGACACAGAATCATTAAGGTGCTTTGATACCATATGAAAAGTAGTAGAGCAAATTTTGCTGATCATATCATTATTACGGGATTTGCAAAACACAAAATAATGCATTGATTGTTTTCAGATAGATTTTATATTAGTGCACATTGGCCATTATAAAGTCATTATTTCTCTATATAACTGTTAAAAAATTCTTTAGAGGAAGTACAGCACAACTAACAATTTATTTAATTATTTATTAATCTAGACTAAAGCTAATAAAGTATTGTCCAACATCTTGATTCCTCACTCCAATAAAAAACATATGCCTAATCAAAACAATAACCAAATCCCTACTAGAAACTTGTTCATCAATAGTACAAATTTAATTCATTAACTCTGTAACTAGACAAATAATCAATTATAATTTCATTTGCTTCAGTTTTGATTAAGTGTAATTTGCAAATTTCGTGTTCACTAACGTCCCATATATGAGAGATGGTTAAAACCCTGATAGACGTGCAAAAGTATCATTGCTTACATTCTCTTTTCTCCAAATGTTGAATGGTGGGGTTGGTGGGTGAGACGTAACTATTTGAACCTCAATACATTTTTTTTCTTTGGTTGCTAATAGACAGAGCCAGGATAATATATTGATTTTAAAGAAAATTTATAAAAGAAACCATAGATTTCTACAATGACTCACTAGGGCATAAAAAATGTGGATATATAATTATGTCCATGAGCATGCACAGAAGTAAAAAACCACATCTATAGCCCTAAATTTATCTAAACTCGGAGTAGGCTTAGCTGCTGATTACAAAACATATATCCTTTTCAGATGAAAACTATAAAAGCTTTACAAAAATTTATAAGTCTGAGACATCGTTATAGTTTCATTTAGATGATTTAGATTAAACAGAGAAAATCAAAGAAAGAGCCAACTATATGCTCTGCAATGGCCCTCTAAAACAAACAAACTAGCTAAAACCTATCTGTTTAATCCTCTCCTCGAAGCATGAGACGAGGTCTTGGAGCACAGCCTCTTCCATGTCCCCTTGGTGGAAGTCGACCCCTTCCTCTTCCAATAGCACAACCGGTCCCTCGTCCGCAACCTTGCCTCCTATGCTCCGCATGGGAATCCTCCGCTTCTGTTTTGGATGCTAGAACACCATTGAGTCTAGCAAAGTTCAAGAATTCTTAGACTAGCGTTTAGTTACCTCAATACCATTTTACAATAGACTAATTATTATATCCTTCCATTAAAATTTGTATCTTAAACTTCCAATTAACATAATTTACACCATCTAAATTATTTCATTCAATCAGGTATGTGTCCATTAGATTTACCATTTTTTAAAAATGAATAAAAGAAACAAATAGCCTTTACGAGTCCGTGTTTTGTTTTCAGCATGCACTTAACAGCACAATTTTAACCCATGCATGCAATGTCAATTACAAAGTTTAGGCAATGTCAAATCCCCTCATTTCTATGTGATTTTATCAAAAGAAAAAAAGTTAACAGTAAGAACAGGTTTTAATCGATCACCACATACATATACGTTGCAATTACTTTCCATTGACTTTAAGAATGTCGGCTTCTGCAGCAGCCACAACTATAACAGAAAAAATATGCCCAACTCTAGAATGCAATTGAAAGCCCTATATATTTATTAATATGTGTTGTGAAGACTATTCCTTAAAACAAATAGTAGGTAACTGACCGGCCTACCTTCCTAAGCAAATTAGATAAGCTTCTCTATTTAAATCTCATCTCTTATGAACATGTTAAGAATTAATAAATCTATTAAATCTTGTACCGGAAAGAGGTGGCAGATGCTGGAATAAATCAATCATCAGGGAATTCAATACATTATAGATATTGAACATATAGATAGTTTAATTACTCATTCATTCTAACACTCTTATCAATCCAATTATTTTGTGTTTTGATGTAGAGACTGTTACAGAGAGTATGGATTGGGGATTACAAATTGAAGAATAAAAATACACGAGAAAAGTTATGGATATTGATCATCGGAATGACGGATAATCAAGTGGTAGCATCTTAGAACACAACGTACCAGTCGGTACACAACATGGTATACAGAATACGTACATTTTGTTTAAGGTACTGTAGGAGAAGTAGAGAAATGATTGCTTGCGATGGGTGAGAGCAATGAGTTGCGGCAACTTTTCACCGCTTATTGTAGCTTTTACAAATTGGTGTTCTTACAGGTTTTCCTTGATCATATAAAAGTGAGATGAAAATAGTCAACTAGATATTTATTTGTTTGTTTACTGATTGCTACAATTTAAAATTTTGCAGCTGCATTTATTTGATTCATTTATTCTTCCAATTAGACATTGAAGATGTATAAATACTTTAGATGTTAGTGTCATCTTTAACATAAACAAGGATATATGAATAGATCACTTTCTTCATAGAGTTAAGAATAGCAATACTAATATTATTTTATGGAATATAGTCCATGGTCTTTCATTAGTTCGTAACCCATCTTGCTTATACAAAATCTAATAAAATTGAGGATAGTAATTATATAATAAATTGATGAGAAACTGGTGGTTGATGAGGAGTTGAAGGTGTCGAAAGAAAAGATTATTAATTATTATATACTTATATAGTAATTATGTAATAAAACATTTTTGATGAGAAACATCTAGTTGAAGAGGAGTTGAAGGTGTTGAGTGAAAAGATTGTTAGAGAGGGAATGAATTAGGAATCATATGAAGCTGAAAAAGAATTGAAGAATAAATATTATGAACTCCTCACATATGAGGAAATCTATTGGGGTAGAAGTCAAGATAACTATGGCTGAGGGATAGGGATAGGAACACAAAGTATTTCTTTGCTTCCATGAAGATGAGGAGACAATTTAATCACATTCTTTAGGTAAAGAGTGCCATTGGAGACACCCTACATTGGAAGGCTGATATTGAGTCAAAAGTTGTAATCTTCTTTAAGGGACTTTTACAAACTCCTATAGCCCCTTGGATGGACTTTTAAGGGACTTTTACAAACTCCTATAGCCCCTTGGATGGACTTTTACAAAATTCATTTTGATTGAGTTTCATTCATGTATCAAAATAAAAGGAGGATGAGAAAATATGGACCCTTCCATAATCTGTTAATTACATATTTGAAGACTCTCCAATGAGCCTTTTCAAATTCTATAACTGCTTCTTTCTTTTAAAAGAATAAAAATAAAATAGTTCTTTCACTTTCATGTGAAATCACTACTCTAAAAATAATTTAAAATATTATAAAATGTTATAAATTATTACACACAAATTATAGAGAAATTGAGAAATTTTAATTTCTATTGTGGCTATTTTGGAGTGATTTTGTTGTGGGTTAACTAGGCATCCTGGGGCTACAAATATTTGTGAGTAGTTATGATAATTAAAATAAAACATGGGTTTATTATCCATTTTTTATTGGCTCATAAAATTAAAGTACTTCCTTTGTAAACTAGCCCTGCCAGCCATATCCCTTCATAGAGAAAATACTAAAATTACATACTATATAAGCTCATACGACTGCCAAATTAAAACAAGAAGCATTTGAGGCCAAAATATCAAGTAGGTTTCCTTTGAATTTATGTAATTCACAATTGTTTGGGACACATTTTCTAACCTTGAAATCCTTTGAAGTCAGCAAAATAGAAATTTTTTGAGCTTTGGAACACTGGAACCATTGAAGTCAGGAAATTGGGAATTTTTGGAACTTTGCAACCCTAAAACCATTGAAGTTAGAAACTTAATAATTTTTGGAACTCTAGGACACTAGAACCATTGAAGTTGGCAAATCAATTTTTTTTTGGATCTTTAGAACACTAGAACCATTGAAGCCAATAAATCAAGAAATTTTTAGACATGTAGAACACTAAAACTGTTGAAATTGACAAATCCAAATTTTTTTGGAACTCTAGAACACTAGAACCATTGAAGTTGGCAAATCAAGAATTTTTGAAACTCTGGAACCCAAAAAATTAACAAAGGTTGACTTTGAGATTAAGATATCAAAAATTATGGGAAGGATTTTGCAAATAAAGGACATAATGTGGACAAGTCCTACACTCAAAAGAGAAGACAAAAGTTTTCAAATTTTGGGGTAACAAAAGGCTCTAAATGGAGAATTCTTTCTTTAGTAGAAATCAGAGAACTCCAAAATCTTATGCGAAGACTTGTGCCTATCCATTGGGCTACAAAGTCAGAAAGCATGGAAGGAAGATAGGGCACTACTTTTCTTGTTTTACAGAGGGGGAAGGTGAGACTGAGCACAAAAAAAACAAGCCAAAAAGAGACCAGGCTAAAAGGAAACTAAATTAACCACATACCAAAGCCACATAAATATATACATCGCCATAGCATCATACCTCAAAAGGATGCCCAATGATTTTTAGATGAATTCATCAATAGGTGAAACAATGGACTGTGGACATATGATGTGGCTGGCGACAACCACCACCTTGTGACCACTGCAATATTAGACCTCCAACTAATGGATTGTAGAAAATTCTCAAGCATATACTTTATTCATGGCTTCATGTGTAACATAAGTATGAAATTTTACCTCAAGATTTGTCAAATCTACATTGCTAGATCCAAAATTACTATTAGTTTGACAATCTATAACTATTGATTCATTCATCTTACATTCAACACTTACATCCTTATCGGTTGGTAAATTCTCTATTTTCGAAAGAAAAAATCTTTTTTCACATAAAATATTGTCTTCCATTTCATTCTTACTTCTCTTTTCATTAATTTCCACAATTTCAAACTTACTAAAATTGAACTCATTTTGTTCAATATTAGCTTCAAAAGAATGAGATATTTCAAAAAAAGGATTATCTCTAACCTTTGAGACTTCATAAAAAATGTGTTGATAGGTATAATGCGTTAAATTTACTTCAATTATTTTTACTCTTTGGTTTTCCACCTGTTCCTCCATTTTTATTATTGTAGTAACATTCTTTACCGGTTTGACATTAATCATAGCATCATTTGAACACAAAAGTAAAGCATCAAAAATCAAATATTCTTGTTGTAGATTGTAGGCTAAATGAAAACTAAGACATGCTACTGTTGGCTGTGATTTTTGAGTTTCACATTCTATAATCATGGGGTCAAATTTCATGGAAATAACTTCTTGTCCTTTTGCACAAATAAAATCATCATTGAAGATACAAATAGATTGAGAATGCATTTTATCCAAATCTTTACCAAGTTCAATCATCAGACTATCAAATTTGATTTCATTTTCATATGCATACTTTTCATTTATCGAATCAACAACACAAGTAATGTAATCTTTCATAATATCTCCCCTTGAAAAATAATTTCTTATAGTGGAATGGCAATTTACTTCTTGTGATTTATTTTCTTCACTCTAATTTGTATCTTCCATTTTAAATTCAGTAATATGACCATTCTCACCCATGATTCCACAACGTTGATAAATCACTGGTTTCAACAAGTTTTTGCACAAAATCTTTATCACCAAGAACAAAAATGTTATAAGTAACTCGTTCTTCAATTTTGGCTCTTCCTTAAGTAATATCAATGTTTCTACTGCATTTTACAACTGATGAATTTCTTGTTCAAGATATTTTAGTAAATACTAAATGTGATGTAAACTTCTTATCAACAATGTATGTTTGTAATCTTTAAATGGATAAAACTTTTTCTTTTCACCTTTAGAGATACTTTCTTTAAGAGTGTTCCAAAAATAACGTCGTATCTTGCCATTGCCAACAAATATTTCTTCAATTATTTGTGTTTGTCATCTTTTGAATTTGCACTGAACCATTTTTATAAGACCTTCAAATTTGCAAAGACACCAACCTACATTGCAGGGGAGGCACCATTTGATATCAGAGGAAGCAAAACACCAATATTTTTGTTCCCCAGTAGAGTAGCCATAAATATGTTAGTTAGCATATTTATCTTCCCATCATAATTGTATGAATGACTCCATATAACCAACATGAAAAAAAAATTGAGAAATTAATAGTTGGAGATATTTTTAATTGAACAAACATTCTTCCTCTTAATTTTAAAGGTACAACTCCCTCATATGATAAGTTTTGGTTTTTGGGGCTATGCTTTTTAACTAGAAAGTAGGAAAGACAAAATAAAATCTAGACATAGCCATGGCATAGATGCAATCATGAATTTAGACTAAAGGGAAAATGGAGATGAATGCCACAAAGTTCACTCACTCAACACCCATAAAAGATAATTAGGAAAATGAGTAGTGATTCTCTCATATAATATGATTAATTCTAGATTCAAAGTTCACCTAATAATCACACTCACAATCTGATGTAATAAATGGAAATGTTTGAGAGTAATCAAAAATCACAAAGGATAATGATAATAGAAAAGAAAAACAAATGAACATAAAGTTTTAGAAGATTTATTTTATTTTTAGGACAAAATCGGAGAGTTCAAAGACTATATTTCTATACAAAAGATCATTCTTCCAAAAAGAACAACGCTGCTATCTCTCTCTTTCTTAGAAAACTAAATAATAGAACCCATTACAAAAATTATTTTTGATCAAGTCTCACTCATGTAGAAAAGTATAAGGGGGATCAGAAAATATGGACCCTTCCATAAACTGTTAATTACATATTTAAGGACTCTCCAATGAGCCTTTTCAATTTCTATAACTACTTTTTTAAAAAAGGCTCAAAAACAAAATAGCCTTTGGGTAAAAGTAAAATACTGTGTCACGTATCAGACCAAGTTATCAACACAAGTGAATTTAAGTATTTCTGACTAAAAAATAATTTTAGTCAAACATATGGTCTATATAGATTCATTATAGCTAAGTTACATATAGGACACAACTTTTCCAATTGGAAGTTTCTACTAAATGTATATTTAATATCATTTTGTGTCTAATCAACAATTTTTTTCTTGAAAACCTCAATGTTTCAACTACTCTTATAAATAATATTTTTTTTGAAATATTAAAAGACTCTTTTATAGATCTACAACTGAATATTCCAGAATATATATTTTTTAATATTTTAGTTTTTTTTTTATATTTTAATATTTTATTTTATTGGAAGTAGGTCATCAACACTAAAATATAACATTGATTATCTTGTCAAGGAAAAATACAAAAAATTATTTAAAATTATTTTAAAAATATAATGCACTAGAGAAAAGAATCTATTTTGAGATGATATAAATCTTTTTTGATTTGGACAAATAATAAAGAAAAAAGGTGGTGCCAAATGGAAAGAGTTATATTTCAATACACAACTTTTCAAATGTATTAAAAAAGTATATATTTATAAAAAGGGTAAAAAATATATACATGCATTAAAGTTTTAAGTTATCAATATACACACACACACAAAAAAAAGGTTAAATTTACTAAATTAAGTATGATTCCTTGTGTAACTTCAATTTCAACATTTTATCAGCACCTAAATTATAGTATTTACTTTATAAAAAGCTATATTCAAACAATTTTTTTAATTTTTTTAAAATTACAAATATAAAATACACAAAAGAATATACATTTTATTAGTTGACATCATTTCAAAATTCAAACCATATATATCACCTTCTATTGATTCAATTTTAAAAGTTTAATCAACATTGGTTATTTTCTTTATAAAAGTATGGCATGATCATAAAATCTGGACCCTTCCATAATCTATTAATTACATATTTAAGGACTCTCCAATGAGCCTTTTCAGTTTCTATAACTACTTTTTTCTTTTAAAAGACTCAAAAATAAAATAGCCCTTTCACTTTCACATGAATGTTAACGATGTAGCGTTGGAAGTAATCCTTCTAACCGACTTAGACCAAATATGTGAATGGCCTATCGGACTTACATATTTGATAATTTGATCATTCAAATTTAACCAATCTTCATCGATTTCTATTGAGAAAATTAATGTTAATACTACTAATCAATAATAGAATCATTATTGATAAGCTAGTCATTGTTAGTCTAATCAATCTATATTAATATATAGATTATTAGCTTGGTTAATTTATTGATATTAATTAATACATTAACTAAAGGATTTAAGCCAGCCGATTGATTAGTTAGCGACTTGTGAGAAAGTCACTATCCTCCGTGCCTCTATGTAGGGTGGCAACTCTTGGAAAGAGTCAGCCCCTTAGTGATGATATAAGTGACAAACGGTCTGTTCAAACAAGGAGATATGGATCACATATAATGCACAATGAATATCATCAGACCCGTAGCACATCAGACATAAGATTGAATATCAACAAGAATAAATTATCCAATATCAGATCAAATAAGATCAACAAAGAATGTACAAATGTTTGACATACAGTAGAGAACATCATAGGATACAACTGACAAGGAGGATTCGAATGATTCACGGTGTACAATCTCAGGTTGGATATCGACAGTTAGCATACACGAGCCAGTTATTATTCACGGTGAATAATATCTGGTTAATAATGTATATCAGATAAATGAATAGAATTATATCTAGTGTGCTCGGGGGTGATGATAGGAGTCTATCGTCTATGATTGGGAAGGCAAAAGTGATGGTTTTCTTGTGGTTAATCGAGAACTACCATTGAACATGGTATTAGAGAAGATTCTTTCCTGTGCTTGCTCTTTAGTGATAAGATGGGTTCAACTCGAGCACAAAATCAACTCCCTATTTTACATCATCAGCAAATTGATTATTGAAGCGATCTAATTATGATGAAGGTGAAACTCACTAAGGCAGTGACTTTGTGTTATCTTCATAGGCTGGCGATTTGATATCAACATTGGACAACGACTTCATCTCTGTGAGTGCAACGAACCATATCACTTTCATTATCAGTGATTTTGCATTAATGATTTGGTTAATTGGCTTGAATTCATTGAGGTCAATTTTATGTGTGGAGAAATTACTAAATGAAGCGATCTCCCAAGAGTGAATAGCGATTCAATTGTACATAGTGGAAAATTATATGTTCACTAATCTGTGATTGTCCAACGGTTCTTTTTGTTTGTGGGTTTTTCGAAAGTGGAGATTTGCAACGATATTTGGATCCATGCCCAAATCTCATAGTCCACACTCATTGTGATACCATTGAGATGACAATTTCATATCCTTGAGCCAATTGTGGCAGAGAACATCTCCGTATTTTGCAGAATTCGAATCATTTTCCAACAGTCTGTGTGTTTGTTTGGATGGCTCAATCAATTGTTGTCTTTTTCACTTGATGGGCTTACTGTCATGTATGGGGGGATTAGAGCGATTCTCTTTTCAACTTTTTTTCCTGTCAGATTGTGTGTCTTTTGTGATCTGCTTTGCAAACTTTATGTGTGATCGATCCCTCTTCGTGCAAATCCTTAGTCATTACCTTGGCTTGAGGCATGACAATTTGTTGTGATTTGACTCATTGATTTCCCTGCATTGAGATCCTAGTTGAGAACGATTTGTTTTGAAGGCAACTTCATTTCATTTCGTTGAGATGATTTAATAAGGCATGTATTTTTTTTCTCTTGGCTTTCTATTTCAACATCATTTGGGTCAAACTATATTTATTTCATCGACTAGTTTCAAAACCATCGTCTTCATCGTGCTAGCCTTCAATATCCATGGTTCGAGATGGTCATTTGTAGTGGGTCAAGTGCATTTACATCTACAGAATCTCATTGTTTCTAGTTTGCAACAACGTCATTGGTGGAGACAATTTTTTAATGTCTTTTTGAGGTAGCTATTCTTGTTTGGTTCGAGAAGGCATCGGATGCTTCCTCTTCATGATCTTGGTCACCGTGGTGAGTGGGTTGTGTTATGTGTGGGTCGTTGCTGTTTTGGCGTATGGTGACTTTGAGGCCTCACTAGTAGAGGTCATCGACACGTGAAGCTGCCAACCCATGATCATCCGAGCCTCACCATTATTTTGCTAAAAAATTAAGTTATAGATCTGGTACAACAACGAAGCAGACTTGATTCGCCCACCATTGGAAGTGATTTCTCTTGGTGGACCGTTGACAATTTGCCTAGGGTTTAACCCTATTCTTGAGAACCACATCTGGCAGAGATGTTCATGATTGTTTGTTGGTTTTTATGGCAAATTTGACATAACTCTTTGGAGCAGCAGATAATTCAAACCTGAGTGCATCCTTGGAACAGTTTTCCTTTGCATTTTAAGGAAAAGTAAAGTGGTTGCATCAGAATCAACAAAGAGATAAGGTTTATGGTTGAATAATGTTCATGAATTTCATATATAGTTATTAATTCATGCAATTACATTATGAGTGTTATTTGTGAAACAACATTGTCAGCAGATGTCCGCTTATGACAAGCTGCATTTGGATATCTTATTTTTTAAATTTATTTAATTTACTATGAGAAACTTGTCCCTTACATATAGGACATCTTTAGAATCATTGCCTATTGCTTTTAAAGGTATAAAGTTTTTATGTTCTATTTGTGATGAAGAGATTGAAATTCAGGAGGAATATGCAGAGGACTTTAGTGGAGATTCTAAGATTTTGCATTTCCAATTTTTTTATAAAACAAATATTTACTTGTAGAAGTGTAACAGTTCACTTGTGAAAGCCATAGAGGCATTTGTGCAAGTGATGATAGCATCTAGGGTTACCAAGTAAGTTAAGACAAGGAGGATTTTCCAGTGAGAGGGAGAGTACTACAAGGAGATTTTGTTCTAAATCTCAGGATGGTCATATTCCTACCTAGGGCTCGATCTTATGATAGTAGATCCATGGTAGTTTTGGATCTAGCACTTCCAGTCGTATGAGGATCATACCAGATGATGACAGTCTTCTAAAGTAATATGTCTCCCTTTATTGGGACAATGTGAGCAGGGTATGCTTTCGTGATAGAGGGAACAGCTAAGAGGATGTGCTTCTATTGATATCCGAGGATCTTGGTCATATTGGTTTAGAGAAAGTGAACCATGTTAAGACGGTTTCTCTAGTGATCAGTCAAAGGACTATGATTCATAGGATGGAGCCCCATGACCTTTATGCTAACTCCTAGGTCATGATATTCCTGGATAGATAAATACTTAGTGAGCTTGGAATACACCAAGAGTGATGCAGACTCCAACCTTGTATTTCATGAAAGGTCAAAGAATGTGGAGATCAAGTATCACTATGTTAGAGACATGGTGGAAAGGTATGCTATTCACTTAAGATACATTAGTACTAATGAGAAGATAGAAGACATTCTCACCAAGCCTCTCTTCAGAATAAAGTTTGTGTACTTTCGAGGTAAGCTTGGTATGATGGAGAATGAAGCCCTAGTTGAGATAGAGTCTCAACATCATTGATTTATTTATATGGTATACTAATGTATTCTTCTAATTGAGAAAAGATATTTAATGTGTAAACTCTTGTTAATGCATTTCTCCTTGAGATAGACTTGAGGTGAAAGCCCTTATCTCTACCCTCTGCTATGGTTCATGGTGGATGTCATGTGTGTGATGCCATGACAACATTACATGAGAGAATCCCTGATGATTTTTCTTGTACTTGTGCATTTACCCTCTGATGAGCCATGGTGAATATCATTGTTAGGTGATGATCTCACAATGATGAACACTTGTACATCTTACTATCATTGTGAGATGACGACCTCACAATAATGGTTGATATCACATGATGTGATATCTATGGATAAACCATATTGGTGGATATCACATGAGGTGATATCTATGGATATGCCATAATGGTTGATATTGGGTGAAGTGATATCTATGGATAAACCATAATGTTGGATATCATGTGATGTGATATCTATGGATAAGCTATAATGGTTTATATCATGTGAGGTGATATCTATGGATGATTCATGATAGTTGATATCAATATGAGGTGATATCTTTCATTTTCTACATATGGATATAGTCATTGTGGCCAATCATTTCAATGAGGTGATGGAACTTGTAAAGGTTAACAAGGGTTCTTCCCTAGCTAAGAGGGAGTGTTAATGATGTAGCATCAAAAGTAATCCTTCTAACTGACTGAGACCAAATATGTGAATGGCCTATCGGCCATACATATTTGGTAATTCGATCATTCAAATTTAAGCAATCTTAACCAATTTCTATTAAGAAAATTAATGTTAATATTACTAATCAATAATAAAATTTGTATTGATAAGCAAGTCATTGTTAGTCTAACCAATATATACTAGCATATATATTATTGCGTTGGTTAATTAATTAACATTAATTAACACATTATCTAAAGGATTTAAGTCAACCGATTGATTAGTTAGCGACTTGTGAGAAAGTCTTTATCCTTCATGCTTTTATGTAGGGTGGCGACTCTTGGAAAGAGTCACCACCTCAGCGATGATATAAGTGACAAATACTCTATTCGAGGAAAGAGATATGGATCACATATAATGCATAGTGAATAGCATCAGACCCGTAGCACATTGAACATAAGGTTGAATATCAACAACAATAAATTATCTAATATCATATCAAATAAGATCATTAAGAAATATACAAATATTTGATGTATAGCAGAGCACATCAGATCGATACAATTGACAAGGAGGATTCAAATGACTCACGGTGTACAATCTTAGGTTGCATATGAACAATCAACATACATAGGACAATTAGTATTCTTGGTGAATAATATCTTGTTAATAACATATCAAATAAATGAATAGAATTATATCTAGTGTTCTCAGGGGTGATGATAGGAGTCTATTGTCTATGGTTGGGAAGGCAACAATGATGGTTTACCTGTGGTTAATAATGCATTACCATTTAACAATTGGTACTCTAAAAATGATTTAAAAAAATTTAAAATGTTTTAAATTATTGCACATAAGTTATGGATAAATTAAGAAATTTTAATTTCTCTTGTGGCTATTTTAGATTGATTTCGCTATGGGTTAACTAAGTGTCCTGGGACCAAAAAAATTTGTGAGCAATTATGATAATTAAAATAAAACATGGGTTTATTATCCAGTTTTGAGAAGCTCATAAAATTAAAGTACTTCCTTTGTAAACTAGCCCTGTCAACCATAGCCCTCCATAAAGGAAATATTAAACTAACATTTGATATGAGCTTGTATGACCACCAGATTAAAACCAAAAGCATTTGAGGCAAAAATATTAAGTGGGGTTGTCTTCGAATTTATGTAATTTACAATGTTTTGGGAAACATTTTCTGACCTTGAAATCCTTTGAAGTTGGCAAATCGGGAATTTTTTCAACTCTGTTACACTGGAAGAATTGAAGTAAGCAAATCGATAATTTTTGGAACTCTAGAACCCTAGAATCATTGAAGTCGGAAAATCAATTTTTTTTTTTTTGTAATTCTAGAACATTAGAACCATTGAAGTTTGTAAATCAAGATTTTTTGGAACTCTGTAACATTGGAACAATTGAAATTGGTGAATTGGGAAATATTTGAACTCTAGAACACTAGAACCATTGAAGTTGGTAGATCATAAATTTTTGGAACTTTGGAACACTATAACCATTGAAATTGGCAAATCAATTTTTTTTGGAACTCTAAAACACTTTAACCATTAAAGCCAACAAATTGAGAATTTTTGGAACTCTAGCACATTGGAACCACTGAAGTCGGTAGATCAAATTTTTTTGGAACTTAGGAACACTAAAACTTATTTATAAAGGCTAATTTTGAGCTTAAGACTTCGATAAAATTATTGGAATGATTTTGGGAATAAAGGTCATAATGTGGAGACAGCCTAGACTCAAAAGAGAAGACAAAAATTTTCAATTTTGGGGTTAACAAAGGGTACCCCTTATCTTCTTCTCTCTTCATCTTCATGGTGAAAGTCCACAATAGAGCCATTCATGCAACATGTGTGAGGGGAGATTAGAGTGGTATCACCATTAGATAATGTTAGGAGTCATTTTCAGAATCACTATTCATAAATGACACTTTGTTATTTCAATAGGCTACAATGTAGTCAAAGACTATGGAAGGTATTATTTCAAAATATTGTAGATTTTCAAGAGAAGAAGTTAACAATGCTAACTATAAGATGTTTTTTCTTAATGTACTTAAGACTATTAAAAAAAGCATGATTCCATTTTAGAATTATACAATGGCCAAAATTTCATGTAAATAATTGGGCATTCCTTTCTTTTCTAGAGGAAATAAGGCAAAGTTATGGGAACAAGTGGTGATGTTTGTCACAAACAAAATTACATCTTGGAAAGTGAAATGACTATCTCTAGCTAGTAAACTATCCTTGATAAAGTTATTCCTGAATTCAATTCTCATTTATATCATGTCTATGTTGAGCTCCCCAAAGAGTATCCTTAAGCAACTTCAAGACTTGTAAAGAAATTTCTTATGGGCTGAAAAAACTCAAAGGAAAGGATAAGTTTTCTCTTTTGGCATGAGATAAGATGTGCTTTGATATATAGTGGGGGGGGGGAGTGGGTATACGCAATCTACAAGCCCATAATAGAGCTCTTAGAGATAAACTAGTATGGAAGCTCTATTCTAATCCAAACTCTACTTTGGGTAGATCAATATAAAACAAATACTTGGATACCTTGGAAACATAAATAATCTTTACCCGTAGAACATTGCCAAAAGGTTCTAAAGTATGGAATTTTATGAGGTCGTCTACAGTAATCTTTCTCCCACATCTATCTTGGGTGATCAATAATGGTAAGAGTGTTAGATTCTAGAAGAAATCTTAGAATGAGCATAAGCCTTTAGATGAAAGCCCTATTTTGGGACAAGTAAAAGGGCATTTACAAAATTGTTGGGGAAAATTTAAATTAGATTACTTCAATATTGATTACTTAGTATTTCCCGCTAAGGTGGTGTGGAAATCTATATCTAAATTTTATTTCTCATTATATTGAAAGAAATATTTGAAAGGGAGTTATAAAGGAGACATATTGTTTATGCTAACAAACTAGATGAAATCATCTAGATTAAGTCAATAGATGGTTCCTAGATAGTTTAGTCTAGCTATCTAAGCCTAATGTAGCATTCATAAAGATTAGAATGGCCAAAAAAATTGTGTTAGTCATTTTCCCATCTCTTGAAGGAAGGTGCATTCACATGGCTAGCATTGTATGACCACATAATATCTTCTATGATACTTGACATGTTGCGAATAAAAGTGTCATTTCTACGTGTATTGTGTGGAATTTTCTATGAAGATACCGACCACCTCTTGCTATACTTCACTATCTCTTCAAGACTTTGGTCTTGGCTACAATGTAAACTAGGTTGTTGTAGTCCTCAACAAAAAAAAATGTTTGAATTTTTCCAAAGTTGACCATAGTTGTTTTTTGAGGCTCCTCTCTCATGTTTATAAATTATTAGACCCTCTACCCTTGTTGACAAGTGTGGCTTAAAAGGAACAATAGGAATTTTCATATTAAAATTTCTAAAGTAGAAAAATTGATTTAAAAAATTGAGGGACCGATTTCAAAGGTGGCTATAGCATATCTATTTAGGTCCATTCTAGTTCATAAAAGTAATACTTCATTTGACAACTTTATTCTAAAGAATTGGAACTTCCTTTCAAAGCTAGCAAATGTGAGGGCTGGCTCCATCAGTATGAAGAAGACCAAGAGGGATATCGCCCATTATAAACCTCCTCCCTCATTCTTTGTTAATTTTAATTATGATAGTGCTTTGAGGGGTAATGAAAGGGTTTTAAGAGCTATAGCAGTTCTACATAATGAGCATGAGGAAGTGGTGGTCTTGATGTATAGCTATCTAGTAGAGGCCATTAATAACTTAGTGAATGTCTTTGCCTTAAAGTTGGGTTTACTATTAGTCATTTAAAAAGGAGAAATGAATTTTTTATTGAAGGAAACTCTTTGGTGGTGATAAATATCTTGTCGAAAAGGAATACAAATAATTGGATGCTAAAATATCAATCTAATCATGTAAAAAATGATTTTGGATAATTTTATAGCCTTTAAGGTTATGCATTGCTATCTAGTCAATACCATTGCAGGCAAGTTGGTTAACTAGGTGATTGATAACATTGTCCATTATAAGAAATTTTATAGTATGGAAACATGGGCATTGATACATTAGCTTAGTTAGTTTATTATAAGAAGACATCATGAGGTATATTGGTAGCTATGGTAAGGAGATAGTGATATAGAGATAATAAAGGAGTGGAAAATCAGACATGGAAGAAGGAGGAGAACTTAAGAATTCTTAATTGATTTCTATGAAGGATTTAGAGGTTGATAGTAATGAAAGGTACTACATCATGGGTGAATTTCATCACACGGATGTAGGAATTTGGTAAAGAAGAGGAACAATAACTTGTAATAGAAGGAGATCCACCACATACTCTGAGAAGTCCCAATGATAATGCTACAAAATGTCTATACAATAACCTTAACACTTTCTGTTAATAAATCCTATATATCCCTTTGACTTTGCATTTGATTTTGTGTCAAAGGAAGACCACATTATTAGCCTCCCCTACATAGATACCTCAAGTTAGTTTGTGGCGTTACATGTTGGGCTCAGATCTAGTGTGGTTTCATGTTTTACACTATATCTCTTAATGGAAAATGTTAGCAAGGGCTATCTCTATGTTTGCAATCCCTCCAGGTTTCTAAAAAATAAAAGCTTCAGATCAAAGAGATATCACCAACATTATTGTTATGGGAAAAACCAAACAAAACTCATTTAAAGACTTCCAATCAGGCCCCTAAATATATTCATTCGAGAGTATTGAATAACTAGGTTAGTCAACCATCAGGTCATGAAGTTGTTTTTGGGGGTTTTGAAGTGTATGCACCAAGAATCAAGCAGGGTGGATGGAAGACAATACTTTTACTAGGAAGTGTGTTTTGAGAGACGTGTATAAATGTGTTGATGAAGACGAGATTCAAGACATAATTTTAGACTATTCAAAAAAGTTATTTAAAGCCATGATGAAACTTATTAAAAATTTGGAGTTCAAGCCTATGGACTTTGTGGTGAATAACTTGAATCTCACATTTTTATGTGATGAGGACCTAAGTGTCATAGTAGATGAGATTGTAGTTAGAACTTAAGGGAGTAATTGTTCATCAATTTCTATGGACGAATGGTGGTACTAGATTTATATCGATGGGTTTTTCTTTTTGGTCTCATAGTCACTACTCTTCTTGTGATATGACTTAGGTGGTGAAGGGATTTTTGTTTTTCACCCTTTCTTTGTATATTTTCTTGGGCTTTGGAAATATTTTTAGACTTGGGCTAGTATTATGCAAGATATCTATTTAGGAACCACTATGGCTCTTCTTTTGAAGGCTTCTCTACTATGGGTTGACATTATGTGGGAACTTTGTACTAGTGTCACTATGGTTCTTAATAGGGTTTTTATTTTAAGTCAATTGTTGGGATATTTATTCAAGTCATGGAAAGTGTGGTCATAGGTGATCAAAATGTTTGTGATTAGGGAGAAAAAGGGTTTTACAGGGACCTGAAACCACAGAGATACAAACCAACATAAAAAAATAGTCAAGGATTACCAAAACAACAGTGATGACCGATAGACAAAAAGACAACACACAAGAAAAAAGACAACTACATCGAAAGCCTAACAACTACCATAAGAAAAAATCATAAAATATTAACCAAGAGATTGTAAATGTTGGCATTTGCATGAAGATTGCATTAATAATACATTATGTTGTCATTGATGTCAATTGAACCAATAATGGTATTAATGATATTGTTGATATTGTTGTTATTATTGATATTGGCTTGTGACCGGTCGGAAGAGTTTCGAGGAAGATGTTGTAAACCAGTATGATAATTTTGTGAGTTGTACTGGTAAACCAGTGTATAAGGTTAAACCCTTTCTATGCAATGTAACTAGTAAATCCTACCAATTATTTATGTTAAACCCTAATCGATAAAGTTTGCTAAAATGGTTATGTTGGTTTATTATTTGATGAGCGGTAATGATGGCGACATGTGTGATCATTGTATGAGGATAAGTTTAGATTATTTTGGCACATTTATTTGTTGTCTAGAGAATGAGAAAAGTGGATCTAATGCATAGCACATGACAAGTTACAAAGTCTGATGATGCGGTGATCATGGAGCAATTGGAATTTTCTTGAAGAATGTGAAGAGATTATTATGGTTTCTAACGGTCAAGATTTTACTGACTTGTTTGTAATCTTGATGATGAGAATTAGGTTTTTTTATGTTACCAACCTAATTGTTTTATATTTAAGGTCGATGAAATTGTTTATAAAAGTTGTTGGCAAGAGTGGCAGAAACTAGTTGAGTGTGTAGTTGCCTAACCGGTGAATGGATTTGCAGTTTGAGTAAATGCAAATTGAAGCTTAAAAGGATCTGATCAAGCAAATGTAGTGCTATTCAGATAGATCAAGAAAACCTATTGTTTTCTAACAATTATAGCAGAAGTGAAATCCCCTAACCGGGTAAGCTCTAACAAGGTGGTCCATTAGCTTGGATTCTCAAACCCTCTACTGAGGTTACTCCTAACAGGGTATTTTCTTTTCATTAAGGAATTATGTAAATCCCTTAACCGATTGATTCCTAACAGAATCAGTTCTTAACAGGACTTATTGTAAATTCTTTAATAGGCTTGGCTCCTAATAGGGCAAACTTTAGAAGAGTTCAAATAGCTATGTTGTGAGTCTCATCTCACCATGGTTTTTACCTATTTGGGTTTTCCAGGTATAAACATTTGTGTCAAGTGGTGAATATTTTTATGGTTATGATCTTATTTATTGATTTGAATAACTTTTGATAAGGCATGATAACTAGAAGCATTGAGAGATGAAGTATGTTGAGATATGATTAAGCATTTGGATGTTTGCAAGATTGAAGTTGTTTACTTTTAAATTATTGTAGACACCCAAAATTGTCCAATCTAATTAAATAAATATTTTATTTATTTAATTATCTAAGCTTAATTCTTCTATTAATTAAATAAATCTTTATTTATTTAATTAATTCATTTATCCTCTTCTAGCCTTATTTCTCATTTAAATAAATACAATTATTTATTTAAATTATCCTTTTCCTAAATTAAATAAATATTTTATTTATTTAATTATCCCACTTCTTCTATTAATTAAATAAATCTTTATTTATTTAATTAATTCATTAACCTTTTCTACCCATGACACATGTCATTCCTCTCTTAATTCATACACTACCTACCCCTTTCATTATTTTATTATTTCCTTTACCTACCCTCTAATCATAGCCGACCTCCTTTTTACACCTCTCAATCTTATCCCTCCATTTCATATTGTGTCTTCTATATAAGGAGATACTTCTTTCATTATCAAACCCTAATCATTTTTATGCACTTGACTACACTACACTTTTGAGCATATGCGATCCTACTTGCAACCACATTCCGTTCTTTGTTGAGCTCTTGTGCACATAAAATCTGAGAGCAAATATATCAAGCAAGATCAATGGAGATAGGAAGAATGGAGATCCAAAACCCTATTGGACATGTGATGGTATAATCTTTGTGATTTCATTTGATTTGCATTGTCTTAGGTAATCTTCATATGTTATGGTGGATCTTTGTTGTTGTTAGGCTAGGGTTTTGTGCTTGAATTCATTTAGCCTTTCAATATTGTTATTGTTGTTATCCATTTTCACCATATACATTTTGGCATGCCTAATGGGACTCTTGTCCCTTTTTGCATTTAACATCCTTGTTGCAGATTTTGTGTTTTGAAGTTGCAGATCTGACATTTTCGACAGCATTTTGATATTTTCACGTCTGCGTACTTTTAGATCGCATTTTTTATTTTCTGGCACATCTGTGACATCTGGAACCACGTCTGTGTTATCGACAGCATTTTATTTTGCAGATTCTGGAAATTGTGTTTGTGTTCCTCAGTCATGTCTGCAATGTTTTTAGACGCGTCTGTGTCCAGAAGTCACGTCTGGGTTCTGGAGCCGCGTCTGCATCACGAAGTCACATCTGTGTTGAAGGTAATCACGTCTGTGTGCACCGGTTTCAAATTTTGAGTTATTGATTTAGTTTCAGGTTTTGCATTTAAGGTTTCAAATCTGGTTTATTTTTAGCTAACATTTTCAGATCTAGCTAATGAAATTGGTGCAGCTTGTCTTGAAAGCAAAATCATTTGGTTGAAGGCCCCTATTTTCACAAAGTCTTTTGGATCTAAAATTTGCCTAACTTGTGTGCTTGCAGGAAGGGGTGATTATTTCAAACAATCCAAACTACTAACAAAGCTGTGTTGCAGGTCCTTGGCAAGGGTTTTTGGATTTTTATTGTGTGCCTTGTTTTCATAGACTAGCAAACACTTCAATTGGTGCACTAAAATTGAATCATTGTCTTTTGTGTCTTGAGCAATAGGCTCTTTTTGTTTAATCTTTAGAGGGCCTGTCTTCCCGTGTGGTCATTAGGACTACTATTGAGAATAGAATGACCCAAGTGGTAGCAAAAGAAAAGCCATCTTCTTCCAAACCACTATAAATAACTGTATTCATGGTGAAAACCATGAATAACATGTGCTGATTAGTTCATACCGACACTATGTCTCCCCATAAACCCGTTTGATCAAATTTATTTGATCAGTTGTAGGGAGTAACCCCTACCAGCTGGGAGCCTTTTGTATTTATAGAGCTGAAAGTGCTGTATGTATGGCCACACGAGCGGATGCCCTTACTAGCACCTTTTTGTTTTAGAAGCCCAAATCCTTCTAGTTGTTGGGGCAGGAGGTCAAACCTCTGGTAGCGGCCCACACACATACGGTTCTTAGTAGAGATACAAAGTTTGCCACAAGGATTTTTCATGGGGACTGATACTTGGATGATCTGAGAAGTGAGTGCCGAGGGTGGAGCCAGTGAGGTCAAGCATCTAAGTATCCACTTTGAATAGCATAGTCTTGGGGCTAAAACCCCATGTGGGATCAACAACTATTGTCTTGGCCCGCCATAAGAATTGTGCTTGACTTATTTTAAACATTCAAACATTCAAGACCAAACAGCAAAACATTGTGTCTTTTGTGTCTTCAAGTGTATGCAAAACATTTTTACATCAAACAACACACTTTTTGTGAGTCATTTTGGAGTCTAGACACTTACAAACATTGGGTCTTCATTAACATTGTGTCCTCTTGTCATGAAAAATAGTCAAATAGTCAGATTTGGTTACAACAAAATGACTTCACAGATTGGAAAAAATTGCACAAATTTTGCAGAAACGCATCTGTGTCTAACATAATAGCGTCTATGTTGTATAACCGCATCTATGAAGGGCAGAAATGTGTCTGTGTTTCCAAAATCAACAGTGCACTTTACAAAAATCTCAGAAGTGCGTCTATGTTAAATAGAACCACGTCTGTGTCAGGAAATCACATCTGTGAAGTATACAGGCGCGTCTGTGATAAATTGAAAAAAAAAAACTGTTACAATCCAGCAAACAAACACAGTCAGTTTCAGAATTCTTGAGCTTCCTAGGTCATTTCTCCAGGTTTCATCTAGCATTCAACTTGTCTTTGGGTCTCACATAGTCCATCATTGCTTTACACCTTACATTACATTCACATTTGTCTAAACTTGAGTCAAAAGGTCACTTGCTTGTCCTCACTATACTTTGTCAACACACTACATACAACAACACTTTGCTAAGTGGTCCCTCATCAAGGTCTATCACCTTTGGGTCTCATTTGGTCTTACTTAGAGTCAAGGTCAACTTACCTCATTAAGAGAAACTATCCTCTCTTTGGAAGTCACACCTACTCTACTACATACATACTTGGTCTTACACTTTGGACATTGCAAGTACACCTCAGATTCATTTACATTCCATTCAACTCTTGGTCTTCCATACTTTTTCCATTTTCATCTAGTCTCACACATCTCGGTAAATACCTAGTTCATGGTTGAAACCCGTCTTCAAAAATCTAGGAGAGAAACTAAAGAGGCTCAAGAGTCCCCAAACATGAGTGTCTATGAGTATGACAATGATGTCTTTTTCAATACTGATCATAACACATACTTGACATGGATGCCTATAGAAACATTCCAAATGTTGAGAACATGGACACTACAAACAACAATGATACACACAATGACAATATGGACAACTTTTCCATACATTCAGTAGATGTGGAAGAATCCATTATGGACCCTCGCTTCAATCGACTGATTGAGGAAATAATGAGGAGGGATAGACAATACTTCTTACAAATGATGGCACAAAGTGGAGCCAAGATACCTCGTGATTTTGACATGTCTCAAATAATGGAAAATCAACCTTTGCAACAAACTCACTCCAACATGGATCAAAGGAGGCCTAATAGTGGAGGTAATAGAGGACCACATATGGTGCCTGAATCACCATCATCTTTGTTTCAAAAACCAGAGGTCCCACATACACATGGTCAAGCATATGATACTCACCTTTGTAGACCATTATGGAAGTCTTATGCAGAAAGATATGCTCAATCACATACCAATGCTAAGCATCAACCACCAAAGCAATTGGATATTAAAAGGCATGCTCAAAATTTGGACACAAGGAAACCCCGTGTCAAATTTGGGGGCAACACATTAGAACATGACATGTCTGTAGAGTATGGTATACATGCACAAAATAGATATGGTGTTCCTCAACATGAATCTATACCAAGTGGTCCATATACACAGCATCACTATAGACCTCCTCCATATGAACATGTGTATGATCAATATCATCCATATATGCAACATGCTCCTCCTCCAATTGGTGCCTCAAGCATGGGGTATGGTTCAAGAAGTCGATCTCCACCGAAGAGCAATTTGGGGCAACAAATCAGGGACTTACAAAAGAAAATGGAGGACATAAATACACCAAAGCCAACATACACAATGAGAGACATATGTCCTTATCCATTTGACAAGAGCATTCCAATGCCTCCATTTCTTACACACTTTGTGATGCCTAAGTTTGATAAGTATAGAGGAAAAGGGGATCCTAAGGCACAGATAAGACAGTTTTTCACAGCTTGCATTGAGGTAGCAGTAGAAGAGACATATTTGATGAGATTATTCCCACAAAGCCTAGGTGCTCAAGTTATGAAATGGTTCTCCCAACTTCCACCGGGTATTAAGTCATGGGGTGACTTAGCAGAGGCATCTATTCAACATTTCTCCTACAATATAGAGACAGACATATCAGTCACTACTTTGTGCAACACCAAGCAAAAAGAGGGAGAGTCTTTTGCATCATTTTTACAAAGATGGAGGAATCTAGCCAGCAGATGCTCTTGTGAAATTCCACAAAAACAAATGGTAGAAATGTTCACCCAAAATGTTAACAAAGACATTGGCTATGATCTAAGGAAAGTTTGTTTGTCCACCTTCAAGGACGTCATTGAAAAGGGTTTAGCGATAGAGAAGGTCCTAATTGAACAAGGAGTCATTAAGATATTCAAGGAAAACAAAGATGACTTTAAGGGAAAAGACAAGCTGAGATTTTGGAATAGAAACAAGAACACAGTCAATGATGGTGTTGTTACACCAACACAGTGCGACCCAAATTCATTTTTTTCGAATCAAGCTCTATAAACAATCAAGTGAATACTCAAACAACTTTTAAATCACAAAGGAAGTACACTCCATTGGGAGAACCACTTGAGTCAGTCTTTAAGAAGCTAGTGGCAAACAAGGTAATCACAGTTCCAAATTTTCCTCCATATGAACCAAAGGTTAAACCAAATTGGTGGAACGATGATGAGTATTGTGAATTTCATAAGAGCAAGGGTCATAAGACAGGAAATTGTCATCGACTGAAGAACATCATACAAGATCTCATTGATAGAGGTGACATTGAGATTGAGGGACATTCCTCCAATCAAGAACATGAGATGTTTAAGGAACCATTCTCAAAACATGACAAGGGAAAAGCTAAAGCCACAGAGGATCAAACCAACTATACCAGAGCATCCGACAACTATGATTCAACTATCAATCACATCTCGATGGACAATTACATCTCTACCATTATCATCAAGGACAAAAACCCTGAGAATTTTACCCAGAGACCCAAGATTGTCTTAAAAGGCATTGGATCTTCTTCCGAACCTACCTCTGAATGTCATGTTACAACCCATCGAGGTAAATTTTGCAAGATGCTCTAGCCAAAAACACCCCTTCTTCATCAACCAAGCCTGAGTACGACCTTGTAGAACAGTTCGGGAAGACACCCGTGCTCATCTCTATCCTTGAGCTCTTACGCATATCCCCTGCACATAAAGCCATTCTTGACAAAATCTTGAGAGAAACTGTCATTCCTACTGATTTGAACGTGGACCAGTTTCAAGCCATGGTGCGATACCTTTCCATTCCACACTCCCTTACATTCACAGAAGCTGATGACACCTCCGTAAGTCAGCCACATAATGCACCATTACACATTGAAGCCTTCATACACAAGCATAGAATCAAACGAGTCCTGATAGATGGAGGAACAGGTCTAAACATTTGTACATTGAGCACTATTAAACAATTGGGATATTCTGAAAAGGCCGTGAATTCTACAAACAAAATTACCATCAAGGCATATGATGATGAAGAGCATTCATCCAAAGGCATAGTCACCTTACCTCTCAAAGTAGGGCTAGTTACAAAGGATGTGGTTTGTCAAGTCCTTGATCTAGATCTCACATACAACATACTCTTGGGATGCCCATGGATTCATGAAATGAGAGCTATTCCCTCAACATATCATCAATGTATCAAGTTCCCACTTAATGGAGTTGAAGTGACCATCAAAGGCGATCCAAATCCATTCATATATTGCAACAATTTGTGACATAGATCAGAAATAACAATACCAATCAATCAAGAAGTTGTTCCATCTTCAGCATATGTGGATCCAGAATCCTTGAAAGATTCTACATCAAAACAAGTTGAGATCAAAGAAAAGTTCAATATTAAAGACATGGGATGTGGTGAGTATATCTTTCATGTTGATCAACTCCCACTATCTCCTAAGACATTCAGTCAACAAGAATGATCTATAAATAATTTGCAAGGAATTGGGTGTGAACCACCTAGTGTTGTGGCTACTAAGTCTGAATGCAAATCTCCTCTAGGGGTGCAAGCAACTATTGATATCAATAGTCCTAAGAGTGAATCCAACAAAGAATCTATTGAGCGTATCGCCAACCCTCTTGAGAAATCACATAGTTTTACCATTTCATCCACTCATTCCATTTCCACTTCTCTCCTAGACTTGGATCAACAAGAATCACAAAAGCCCTTAGTCATTGGGGATCAAGAATCAAGCTTTGAAAAGAAAAATCTAAAAGTCAAAAATAAAAAAAAGTGCTTTAGTCCAAATCAAAATCAAAAGCTATTGGACTCTGCAAAAATAAAAGTCAAGGATAAAAATCCTATGAAGGAAAAAGAGCAAGAGATGATCTCCCCTAATATCAAAATAACTGGAGGCAAAAGTTCTACAATTTTAAATCAAAAAGCATACTTGTTGATCCTAAGTCTCCATCATGCTATCCTACTTTCATTTCTTTTCACAATCATAAGCCTTCATCAATCATCCACTTGTTCCACACATCCTTTACCTTCTGGTGATACATCATGGACCTTTAATGGAGCTTCCTCAAAGAACTTTGTTATCAGGGATGCCCAAACTTCTTTAGGTGACACACATATGGGCCTGTGTAGTCCACACACTAGTAATTCTATCTTAGTTACTTCATCAAGAAAGACAGTCACTCGAGCTACACATCATTCAGTCAAGGAACAATGCAGATACAATCATAAAGTCAAGCCTCGCACATTTGAGGTAGGTGACTTAGTTCTCAAAGAAAATCCCAAAAATCAGCAAGACAAAGAGAAGAAAGGCAAGTTCGAACCAAATTGGCTTGGTCCTTACATCATTACAGTAGCATATGGATCTGGGGCATATCAGCTCTCAACTACAGAAGGTGAACCTTTGGAGGATCCTATCAATAGCATGCACCTTCACAGGTTTTACACATAGCTCTTTAGAGTATCCTAATTCAAAAAATACAAAAAAAATCAAAAAATTCAAAAATACAAAAAAAATTATAAAACAAAAAATCATTACTTGGTGAAAACCTGACAAACAGGTGCCTTGTGACACAAAAAAAAAAAAAATCCAAAAAAAAATTAAAGAGAAATAATTTCATCCAATGGTGAAAACCACTTTGGTGGTGCCCTGGACAAGTACCATGGTGAAAACTGGGTCACTAGCACCATGCATAGAGACATTGCTCCTCCCTCCTTCAAGATTCACTTTCATCCTTTCACTTTGCACATACTCACAACCTATTCGTTCATAATAAACTTACCCATTCCCATCATGGCTTGTTATTGATCTACCCAAGATTGGTTAGCCATTCATAATAAATCTCCCTTTTCACCTCCCTTTCCATCCATAATAAATCAGATCCTATCTGTGGCTAAGGCAAATCCTACGTCTAGTGATGGGTGTGGAACTGAGAGCATCTCATGTTTCAAGGAGTACAGTTTCTTCTAGCTTCCTTCAGTTTATCCGTGCCCCATTTGTAATAAAGCAGCATCTGCATCACAGATCCACAATAAAGTTTCATCTTCTCCGCAATAAAGTATCAGTTTCATGGATTCAGTCAGTTTCAGATGATGGCACAGTAGCAACAATGGACTTCAACAATGATGATAACACACAAGAAGCTCTTTCACTTTCATATCTTCTGTCTTTCATCCCCCTTTCTTGATTGACCTCCATCGTCCTTCTCAAGTTCGCATAGCCTGCTATCACATGACTGAGTATAATGACACACCAAAAACATTTGCATTTCATGTAGTTGCACCTGCATTACCACATATAAGCATTTCATACATATATAGATATCACAATTGCATCACATCCTGCACACAACACCTGTTAGCATAATTTACATTTGCATTATCATATTCATCTACATTACATACATTCACATTTGCATTATCATATTCATCTACATTACATACATTCACATTTGCATCATGCATACACATATAAAACATAAAGAACAAAAATATTGCATTGCATCATATACATATTTGCATCCATATCATAAGCATCACATCGAAACATACATCATGAAACATTTCATCACATAGGTACACATGCATATAGCTATCGTAAAGATGAATCATCTCATATATATATAAAGTGTCATGATACAATGATGTCAAAATCATATGGCTACAATCACCCACAGGTGTCTACATGATCATACAAAAATGATACAATAATGATACATAGGGAGCCCTCTACGGCTATGATGAACTCCCTCCCTCAGAGCCACTTGGCCTCGATGGAATTTGAGCCCCCAAAGGACTCGCCCCTGGATCATCCCTCCTGTCCCCTCTATTTGGTGGTGGTGGAGGACCCATAACCCCACCACTAGATGCCTGTCACCCCTGGCTCCCTCCCATAGCTGTCGTTGTCCGCGATGGTCTATGGAAGCTCCTCCCTTGCTGATCAGCTGGTACTGCACCATAATAGAGATCCCACCAGTAGGCAATCTCCTCCCCTGCTCGCAGAACATAGGCATATCTAGCCCCTATGTCCTCTGCCGCCTGCCTCCCAGCCCTCAGTGTTGTCTCAGCCTCTGTGTAGTGTTGAATGGCCTGATCCTGCTCCTACTCAGTATCTCCAAGCTTCCTCCTGAGCCTATCCCTCTCCCTCTCCCTCTCCAAGTCTTGGATCTCATCTGCCTATCCTTAGCAGATCTCCCTCAGCTCCATCAGCTCATCGTCCTCTGCCTCAGCCCCTTGTGGCTCTGCCTATGGCTCCCCCTGTATGGGTGGCTGCCCCTATGCCTGTGCCTATACTGGTGCCTATCCCTATATCTGTTCCTGTACCTATCCCTGTACCTGCACCTATCTAGGACCCTGTGTTGCTAGCACCTATAGCGGTAATCCACCGCGACCTCTCACCACCCGAGCCTGCCTGTCCTCTCCACCCTCCCTCCATGGTGCCACCCTCCTCTCTCCAACTGCCCCCCTCCTCCTTTGTCGGCCTCTACCCCCATCATCTCCATCATCATCACCATCCCCCCCACCATCTCCATCTAGTAGCTCTCCTAGATCCATCAAGCATGGGAATGGATGCTCAGCCCAGTATGCTATGTACTCAGCATCCATGTCGGCATCCTCAATCTCTGACCACATGTCCCAAGGTAGGGGCATTATCTCTACTAGCTGTGTAACAACCTGATCATATGATAATAAGGGCCCAAACTATGCCCAATCCCTGACAGTCCGTGCATACATGCCTGAACCCCGTGGCATCCGCTGGATCCTGCTAAACTGCCTGCCCACCCTATCCACTAGCTGCCTCTCTAGTACATAGGGTGTCTACCCAATCAGATACCTACTCTGGAAGGTGTAGGGCATCTCTACCGCATCATCCTCCCACTGCTCACATCCCAGGTATGGCCTCCATATAACCGTATCAATGTCATCAATCACCTACTGCCAGTCCTCTAACCTGCCAATCCATGGCTGCATCCATGACCTCTTCCCCTGAAATGTATCAGTCTCGTCACTAGCAGATGCTCATTGGCCCACACCTATAACAATGTGACACCGCAGCCCAATCCCATTGACCCGTGGTACACAAACTGATGCAGTTCATAATACAGGTGTGCTAGCACACATAGTCCCTAGGCATTTCTAGTGTGCTATCACCAATGTCTCCAATGCACCTCCCCAACCCATAGCCAACCCTCGTGTCGCTCTATCAGGACACAAGAACCCACTGATCGCTCCTCCTATCACTGCTGATAGCGCTAATCTTGTAGCAGTCATGGTGTCCCAAGCCACATGTCCTACCCTCATCTCTAGTCCTAGGTCCCAGAACACTCATCTTAGGGCCTCCCTGTCTCCATCTCGATCGTAGGGAATCAGCTCCCCATCAATTGGTATCCGCAGAATCCTATATACATCCTCCAGGGTGACTGTCATCTCACCCATCGGCAAATGGAACGTACAAGTCTCAGAGTGCCATCTCTCTGCCAGTGCAGTCAGCAATCTCATGTTCGCCCAAAACTCAGGCACATATAGAATATGTCTCAATCCCATAGCCTCAATCGCAGCTCGGTCCTCAGCTATCAGCTCAGGTCGCAACCTCTGAGTCGATGGGAATCTCTCCCGTGACTCCAACATAGGCAAATACTCATGCAGTCAAGAAAATCAATCATGTCAGTCATAGTGACACTCACTGTTCATCACAAAGTGTTGCTTCTATCCTAGTGACACTCACTGTTCATCACAAAGTGTTACTATTTATCCTAGTGGTTCTCCCTATTCATCACAAAGTACTACGTGTTTTGCACTCCCTGTTCATCACAAAGTGCTCCTCACATTTGCACTCACTGTTCATCACAAAGTGCTGCTCACATTTTAGTACTCCCTGTTCATCACGAAGTATTCTATCTTGGTACTCACTATTTATCACAAAGTGCCTTGATCTAATCTAGTCTTCCCTAGAGGACCTGCTTGAGTGTATCCTCTCAGTAACTTATCCAATCGACAGCGTATGTTCATCACAGAACTATCGATTTGACCTAGAAGACACAAATTCACATTTTTTTGGACACAAACGTGCTTTCCTGACATAAACACACTTGAAGACTGCATAAACGCGCCTGTTTTACCCAGACGTGCCTAAAACACACAAATGTGCCTATGCTCTGCATAGACGTGCTTGGGCGACACAGACGTGCCTTTTTGGCATAGATGCACGTACACAGCACAGACGCGTTTTCCATCACAGACGCACCTGGCACCAACACAGACGTGCCTAGCAAGCATAGATGCACCTGGCACCAATGCAGACGCGCCTGGGCATTTTTGACATTTTTTGGACCCTATTCTAAGTGCATTTATTACCCTATCTAGCATGCATTAATGACAACAATAAATTCAACAAAGTATGAGGAGGTTTTGCGATACTTACCGGCTCTCCTGCGTCGGCTGGCCTCTGGAATCGGCGAACACGGTCGAATCTATGAACAAAGGCCATCGCTGCTGACTACTGCTGCTCTATTTTCGCTCTGCACTCTGATCTCTTGGATGTGTGAATGACAATGAAGATGTTTTCCCCTCGTGGTCTATCTTATAGACTTCCCTAGCCCTCGTCTCCTATGTCAGTCTTCGTTATCCCATGACTTTGTCACTTTATCCGGTTAGTCCATTCTAGCCATTCTTTCTTATCGAGAGATTGTCTGTGATCTTTTCAAACATTTTTTTCATCCAATCTCTCGAGGGGGCATATCATTCCCATCTTGGGCAACTCTGTATCAGTTCATCTTATCTTCTTTGAAACAACGCGACAAGCCACACTGTCTCAAAGAGGGGCAAAATGTAGACACCCAAAATTGTCCAGTCTAATAAATTTAATTATCTAAGCTTAATTATCTATTTTATTTATTTAATTATGTAAGCTTAATTCTTCTATTAATTAAATAAATCTTTATTTATTCAATTAATTCATTTATCCTCTTCTAGCCTTATTTCTCATTTAAATAAATACATTTATTTATTTAAATTATCCTTTTCCTAATTAAATAAATATTTTATTTATTTAATTATCCCACTTCTTCTATTAATTAAATAAATCTTTATTTATTTAATTAATTCATTAACCTTTTCTACCCATGACACATGTAATTCATCTCTTAACTCATACACTACCTACCCCTTTCATTATTTTATTATTTTCTTTACCTACCCTCTAATCATAGCCGACCTCCTTTTTACACCTCTCAATCTTATCCCTCCATTTCATATTGTGTCTTCTATATAAGGAGATACTTCTTTCATTATCAAACCCTAATCATTTTTATGCACTTGACTACACTACGCTTTTGAGCATATGCGGTCCTACTTGCAACCACATTTTGTTCTTTGTTGAGCTCTTGTGCACATAAATCTGAGAGCAAATATATCAAGCAAGATCAATGGAGATAGGAAGAATGGAGATCCAAAACCCTATTGGACATGTGATGGTATAATCTTTGTGATTTCATTTGATTTGCATTGTCTTAGGTAATCTTCATATGTTATGGTGGATCTTTGTTGTTGTTAGGCTAGGGTTTTGTAGTTGAATTCATTTAGCCTTTCAATATTGTTATTATTGTTATCCATTTTCACCATATACAATTATTATAACAATTAACTGATTGATGTTGAGTATTGGTCTTGAGAGTGAAAGTTTTTTGTGCGTGTTTGAGTTTGAGTTTGGGAAGTTTGTATCATTTTTTCAATATACTGATTCACCCCCCGCCCCTCTCAGTATTATATCGGATACTTATTCTTTTATCATACCATCAATTGGTATCAGAGCATCTCAAGTCCTCTTTAACCTAAAAGCCTAAAAACTTGAGGAAAAGATCTTGTAGATCATGATGAAGAAAGAAGGTCCAAAGTTTAACAAAGATAACTATAGGATATGGAGGGACAAAATGAAGATTTGCATTAAGAGTCTTGGTAGTTAGTATTGGGATCAGTGGAAACAAAGTATATTACACCTATTGGAACTCTAACTAATGATCAGAAGAAAGATCAACAAGAAAATCATGAAGTATTAGAGGCTATTATCAATTCCTTGTCTGATGTTGAATATGTATATGTCCATGGTCTTGAAACTGCATATGAAGTATGGAAAAAAATTGAAGAGATTTATAGTAGTGATGAACATGTTAGGATTGCTAAAGAGGAGACTCTAAGAGGAAAGTTTGATGACATGAGAATGTCTGAAGGTGAGAATATTCAGCAGTATGGTCAAAGGATAAAAAAGATAGTTAGTGAAATAAAGAGTGTAGGACGGAAAGTGGAAGATGCCACAGTGATCAGTAAGGTATTAAGAACCCTACTACTAGTCCATGCTATCCGAGTTGTAGCTATTCAGGAGCTAAAGTTCATTGACAAAACCAAGGTAACTCTTAACTCTATCATTGGCAAACTTATTGCTTTTGAATTAAATGGCTATGATGGTAATGTATAGAAATCAGAATTTGTATTCAGATCTTTTTTCTCTAACCCATCTGTGAGAAAAAGTAGAGATACTAGTCATGGTTATGAATTTAGATCCAGCAAAGATGTTGATGATGAAGATAGCTTAGTAGAACTTGAAGCATTGTTGGTAAAACAATTGTGTAGAGGCACTGGAAAATACAGAGGTAAGCTACCTTTAAAATGTTTTGCATGCAACAAGATTGGTCATATAGCAACTAACTGTCCTAATGGTGAAAATGAATACAAGAGAGACAAATTCACAAAGTATAAGGGTAAAGGCAAGAGAGATTGTCTTATTGCTATTGACAGTGGTATTACTGATGAAGAATCTAATGATGATGCTAGTGAGGATATAGTGTTTGTAGCTATTAAGGAAGAGATATCAAATCAGAAGGCACTGGTGTCCAGGATGGATAACTCTGATGATTGGATCATTGATAGTGGTTGTTCGCATCACATGACCAGTGATCAGAGAAAACTTTTTTGCTTGAAGGAATTTGATGGCGGTGTTGTCTGATTTGGCAATGACTCGCCCTATATGGTCAAAGGTAAGGGAGTTATTTCTCTTAATGGGAAGAGCAGTGCTGATGATCTCTATTGGGTTGAAGGTCTAAAGAAAAATCTTTTGAGTGTGGCACAACTTAATGACAAAGGATAACCACTAGAGTTTAGAAATGGTATGTGGAAAATCTTTGACAAAAAAGGTGAATTGATTGCAATCGGGAAACAAACCAGAGGTAATATATTTCATCTTAATCCTAAAGTTAGCAACTATTTGATTGCAAAGGTAGATGATAGCTGGCTTTGGCATAAGAGATTTTTTCATATAAACTTTGATAACATTGTTATAGTGAGAAAGTCCAAGACAGTATGAGGTCTGCCTTAGCTATACAAACTAGTTAGTGCTCTCTGTAAATAATGTCAGTTAGGAAATATGACTTCTTCAACTTTCAAAAGAAAGTCCTTCTTGGTAGAGCACTTATTAGATTTGGTTCATATAAATCTATGTGGACCAATAAGAACAAGAAGCATTCAAGGTGACAGATATTTCATGATCTTCACTGATGATTGTTCAAGGATGATGTGGGTCACATTCTTGAAGGATAAGAATGAATATTTTGGTAAGTTCAAGGCATTCAGGGCCTTAGCTAAGAAAGAGAGTGGCAAAAAGATAAAATGTTTGAGAACAGACCAAGGTGGTGAATTTACTTCTAAGGAATTCAATAAGTACTATGATGAGAATGGTATCAAGAGACAACTTTCTGCACCAAGAACACCACAACAGAATGCTATCGCAGAGAGAAAAAACTGGTCAGTGGTTGAAGTTGCTAGGATAATGTTGATACAAAGAGGTGTAGTGAAAACATTATGGAAAGAAGTTGTAAGTACATCTGTCTACACAATGAACCGAGTTCTGGTGAAAAGAGGTAAGGACAAGACCCCTTATGAATATTGGTATGGGAGATCACTTGATGTTAGCTATTTTAAGATATTTGGAAGCAAATGTTTTATTAAAAGAGGTGATTACATAAGCAAGTTTGAAGCTAAGAGTGTTGAAGGCATATTTCTTGTCTATTCCACCAAGAGTAAGGCCTACAAATGCTTCAACAACCAGACATAGAGAATTGTTGAGATTGTTGATGTTCGAGTAGATGAATGTCTTGAAGTCTCAGATGGAACTAGTTAAGAGAAAAAGGATGAAGATCCTTGCATTTTTCTTTTGGAACCTAAAAATCTTAAATTAGAAACCAGTAAAGAAAATTCTGATGTACTTGCTCAACCAGAAAAAATAAATTTAGAAGAAGATGATAATGAAGAAGCTGAGCCTGAAGAGAATGATCATGTTATTCCTAGATATGTGAGATTGAATCACAATCCTGAACAAATTATTGGAGATAAGGATGTTGGAGTACTAACTAGAAGCAGACTAAGAGAGAACTCTTGCATGATCTGCACCATTGAACCTATAAGTGCTAAGGAGGCATTAGGTGATGATCATTGGGTTAAAGCTATGGAGGAGGAATTGGATCAAATTGAGAAGAACAACACTTGGACCCTGGTACCCCCACCGGTAAACAATAATGCTATAGGTACTAAATGGGTCTTCAGCAACAAGTTAAATGAAGATAGTGTTGTAGTTCACAACAAGGCTAAATTAGTCTACAAGGGTTATGCACAAGAAGAAGGACAGGATTATGGAGAAACTTTTGCACTAGTAGCAAGACTGGAAGGTGTTAGAACTTTACTTGCATTTGCAACCCATAAGAAGTTCAAGGTATACCAGATGGATGTTAAGTTTGCATTTTTGAATGGGATATTGGAAGAAGAGGTATACATTGAGTAGGCTGATGGTTATGCATTGACAGATAAGAAAGGCATGGTATGCAGATTGCATAAAGCTTTGTATAGATTAAAGCAGGCACCCAGAGCATGGTATGATCGACTTCATACATATCTAATGAAGATAGGCTTTACAAGAACCAGTGATGATAGTAATATTTATCTCAAGTCTGAAGGAGATGAAATACTGGTCAGTGAAGTATTTGTTGATGATATTATTTTTGGAGGTAATGATTTCATGAGCAATAGTTTTGCAGATGAAATGAAAAATGAGTGTGAAATGTCTTTAGCAGGGGAAATAAATTTTTTCATAGGCTTGCAGATATAGCAAATGAAGTATGGTATTTTCATTACTCAATCTAAGTATGTGAAAGAGATTTTGAAGACTTTTGGCGTGAGTGACTGTAAACCAGTTGGAACATCAATGGTTATAGGTTGTAAGTTGTCCAAGGAAGATGCATCTAAGTTTGTGTATGAAAAGGAATATAGGTTAATGATTGGCAAATTGCACTATGTTATTCACAACAGACCAGATATTGCCCATGTGGTTGGTATAGTTGCTAGATTCGAGAAGAATCCAAAGGAAGCACATCTGATGGCAACCAAGAGAATCTTTAGATATGTGAAAGGTACAATTGACTATGGATTATGGTATCCATATGGAGGAAACTTTGATTTGAAGGCATACACAGATGCTGATTGGGTAGGAAATATTGATGACCGAAAAAGTGCTACCGGTGGACCATTATTTCTAGGAGGAAGGCTAGTTTCATGGAGTAGTAAGAAGCAGAGTTGTACTTCACAATCTAATGTTGAAGCTGAGCATGTTGCAGCTTATATGAGTTGCACACAGGCTATTTGGATGAGGCACATTTTGGAAGGTTTTAAGATGAAAATCTCATAACCTATAAAGATTTTATGTGATAATACAAGTGCCATTAATATTTCTAAGAATCCTAATTTGCATGCTCGCACCAAGAACATTGAATTGAAGTATCACTTTTTGAGGGAAAATGTTCAAAGTAAAGATGTTATCTTAGAGCATGTTTCTACCAAGGAGCAGCTTGCAGATATCTTTACCAAACCTCTGCCTAAGACTACATTTGAGTATCTTAGAATTCAATTGGGGGTTGTCCCTCTTCATGAAGTTAGTTGAGCATGATGCTGATTGCATCAGTCCCCGAATCACTTGTAGAATCTTACATGAATTGATGAAGAAGTGGATGTATTCCACAGAGGGAGCATCAAGTTGCAGTATGTTGTTGATGCACAGTGAGAGACGAATTACATGTTTTTACTTTGAATTTGGCATTGTTGTCAAAGGGGGAGAAGAATTATGTGATTGAGGAGAAGAATTGTGTGACTAGCAAAGGGAAACCAGTGACAGGCTGAAGATAGATAGAGCATGGTGAATACTTGGTAATGTAAACCAGGATTCCTATTCACCAATCACAACAACAATCAGAGGCATTGATATTTGTATTGCCATCAATGCCAAAGGGGGAGATTATTGGCATTTGCATGAAGATTGCATTAATAATACATTATGTTGTCATTGATGTCAATTGAACCGATAATGGTATTAATGATCTTGTTGATATTGTTGTTATTATTGATATTGGCTTGTGATTAGCAGGAAGAGCTTTGAAGAAGATGTTATAAACCTGTATGATAAGTTTTTGAGTTGAACCAGTGAAATGGTGTATAAGGTTAAACACTTTCTATGCAAGGTAACCGGTAAACCCTACCAGTTGTTTCTATTAAACCCTAACCAATCAAGTTCCCTAAAATGGTTATGTTGGTTTATTATCTGATGAGCGGTAATGATGGTGACACGTGTGATCATTGTATGAGGATAAGTTCAGATTGTTTTGGTGAGTTTGTTTATTGTCTAGGGAATGAGAAAATTGGATCTAATGCATAGCATGTGATGAGTTACAAAGTCTGATGAAGCGGTGATCATGGAGTGGTTAGAATTTACTTGAATAATGTGAAGAGATTGTTATGATTTCTAACAGTCAAGATTGTACTGACTTGTTTGTAATCTCGATGATGAGAATTAGGTTTTTGTTATGTTACCGACCTAATTGTTTTGTATTTAAGGTTGATGAAGTTGTTTGTAAAAGTTGTTGGCAAGATTGACAGAAACTAGTTGAGTGTGTAGCTTCCTAACCGGTGAATGGGTCCGCAGTTTGAGTAAATGCAGATTGAAGATTAAAAGGATCTGATCAAGCAAATGTAGTGCTATTCAGACAGATCAAGAAAACCTATTGTTTTTTAACAATTACAACAAAAGTGAAATCCCCTAACCGGGTAAGCTCTAACAAGCTTGGTTACTTATTAAATCCTCTAACAAGGTGGTCCATTAGCATGGATTCTCAAACCCTCTATCGAGGTTACTCCTAACACAGTATTTTCTTTTCATCAAGGCATTTTGTGAATTCTTTAACCGGGTGATTCCTAAAAGAATGAGATCTTAATGGGACTTAATGTAAAATATTTAATAGGCTTGGCTCCTAATAGGGCAAACTTCAGAAGAGTTCAGATGACTATCTTGTGAGTCTCATCTCACTATGGTTTTTACCTATTTGGGTTTTCCATGTATAAACATTTGTGTCAACGGGTGAATGTTTTTGTGGTTATGATCTTATTTATTGATTTGATTAACTTCTGATAAGGTGTGATAA